>NC_133650.1:166869105-167169105 GCF_009905375.1 Apium graveolens | reverse complement strand
ATTTTATCATTATTTATATAAATTCTCTAATTTATTAAATATGATTAATTAATTAATCACATTTATTCTACATCGTGAGGGATACTTCTCAACATATCGCGACTATCAGGATAATATGAATTCACTGCTTAGAATATCAAGAACCTATTCAGTGAATAGTTATCGTACAATAAACTCCTTCTACCCTACAATGTCCCGATTAAATACAAGGCATGGATCTCGTGTCAAGCCTATCTAATTTAATCACTTGCTTACCATTTACTATGCGTAGTTCTATGCAAATTAGAAACTCCTTTTTAATTTCATTCACTCTGGCCAGAGATTCCTGAACTAGCATAAGTGGATCAGCCTTGAACATTCGCTTCCTTCACTAGAAGGGGTAGATCCTTTATTGATCATACACTATCTTCGTGTACAAATTCCTATACCCAGAAGAGCCCTAATAATTGTCCCTGGAGACTAAGAACTAAACCAAAGCATAGTTCAGTGTACACAAGATGACTATGATGACCTCAAGTCTAAGGATACTTGTACAACTATCACTATGTGAACAACTGCTGACACGTGAGTGAACTCCATCAGTTGTTCAGTTGTGCGAGTCATGTTCAGTGAACTTATTCTATAATAAGCACCTACATACTAGCTATAGTGTCACCACACAAATGTCTATGAGAACAGACATCCTTCATAATGAAGCAAGCATAGTATGTACCGATCTTTGCGGATTATTAATTACCAGTTAGTAATCCTATGACCAGGAACTATTTAAGTTTAGAGTTATCATCTTTTTAGGTCTCACTATTATGATCTCATCATAATCCATAAAAAGTTTTACTCTAAACTATGGTATATCTTATTTAAACACTTAAATAGATAAAGCCCATAATAAAAATAAAACAAGTCTTTTATTAATATCAATGAAATCAAAACAGATCACATAAAAGTTATTCTCAAAGCCTAATACATGATTGGACTTAGGACATATTCCTTTCAATCTCCCACTTGTACTAAAGCCAATCACTCTGGTATCTAATACCCATCTTGTCTTTATGACGATCAAAGTGAATTTCAGAAAGTAGCTTTGTGAGTGGGTCTGCTATGTTGTTATGTGTGTCAACTCTAATTCAATACAATACAAGAAATGTTACCGCGCTCCCACTATCCCTTTTGTAAACGCATGGTTCATCTACGTTTTTGATAAAACCAAACTCTTTGATTGTCTCATCAAAACGAATGTTCCATCTTTCGAGAAGCTTGCTTTAAACCACATATGGTTCGCAGCAGCTTATACACTAGGTTTTCATTTCTCTTGGAAAGAAAACCATCTGGCTAATTGCCAGATCTCATAGTCGTAGTAAGCAGCAATTGCAAGCAAAATCCGAACTGATTTTAACAGGGCTACAGGTAAAAGGTTTCATCAAAGTCAATCAATTGCCTTTGTTTGAATTCTTTTGCCACAAGCATGGCCTTATAGGTCTCCACCTGGCCATCTGCTATAATCTATCTTTTGTACACCGTATACATAGATTCCATTCTGGATTTCATGGCACTATGCCATTTCTCTGAGTCAACACTACTCATAGCCTCATTATAGGTCACAGGGTCGTCATCATCAATGATCAACAACTCATTGTCATTCTCAATGACAAGGCCATCTTACCTCTCAGGTTGGCGAGACACTCTCCCTGATCTATGAATGGGCTGTTCCACAAAAGGTTGTTCAGTCAGAACAGGTGTTTCCACTCGATCTGTAGTAGTTTGTGCTTGTTGAACTTCATCAAGTTCAATTTTGCTCCCACTGTTTCCTTCAAGGATAAACTCCCTTTCCAAGAAGGTAGCATGTCTGGAGACAAACACCCGATGATCGGTGTAAAAGTAATACCCTAAAGTCCATTTAGGATATCCCACAAAACTCCATTTTACGGATCGATATTCCAGCTTATCTGGGTCAACTTACTTGACATAAGCTGGACATCCCCAAATCTTAACGTGTTTAAGACTCGGTTTCCTTACTTTCCATATCTCATATGAAGTTTGAGGAACAGATTTGGAAGGCACCTTATTCAGTAAATATGCTGAGGTTTCCAATGCATAACCCCATAGGAATACTGGAAGATTTGCATAGCTCATCATGGACCGAACTATGTCTAACAAAGTTCGATATCTCCTTTCAGATACTAATCTGGAGGAGTCCACTGGGAGACTATACCATTTACTTTAAGATAATCCAGAAACTCTCCATTCAAGTATTTATAACCTCGATCTAATCGAAGAATTATAATACTATGTTTGGTTGTTTCTCCACTTCATACTTATACTCTTTGAACTTTTCAAAGGCTTCAGACTTGTGTTTCATCAAACACATATCCGAATCTAGATCTATCATCTATGAAAGTAATAAAGTATGAAAATCCACCCATGGCTTGCATAGACATCGGTCCACATACATCTATGTGTACCATTCCTAGCAAATTTGCAGCCCTCTCTCCATGTCTACTAAATGGAGACTGCAGTGCCACAACGAAGTGAGATTTTCATCATCCCTTTTCTTTTATTAGTTTGTTCAATCTGAAGTAAATTATGTCACATATATACAGACCATTATTTAAAGCACCACGTCCATAAAGAATATTATCTCTAAGAATAGAACATTTATTATTCTCAATAATAAATGAAAATCCAGCCAAGTCTAACATGGGAATAATATTCCTCACAATCGAGGGAACAAAATAACAATTATTTCAAACAATAGTCTTGCCCGTAGGCCTATGTAAATGAAATGATTCTACATCTTCAGCAGCAACTCTTACTCCATTTCCCATCAGTAGAATCACCTCCTCTTCCTCAAGAGTCCTATTTCTCCTTGGTCCCTGCAACAAATTGCAGATATGAGAACCACGGGCGGTATCTAATACCCAAGTAGAAATGACATATTCACTTCTATCATGAACATACCTGAATCAGAAGCGGTAGTCTCACTACCCTTCTTCTTCAATTCTGTAAGGTAAACCTTGCAGTTCCTCTTCCAGTGCCCCCACCTTGTTACAGTGAAAGCAAACAACTTTGCTCTTGGGGTCTTCAGCTTTTGGTGGAACCGGCATTTTCTCACGTACTTTCTTCTTCTTGGAAGAGTTCCTCTTCCTTTTCTTAGGATTGGAACCTTCACCAATTAGAAGAACAGAACTCTTCTTAGGGGGAAAATTTGATTCCGCAGTCTTCAACATGTTGTGGAGTTCAGGCAGGCTGACATCCAACTTATTCATGTGAAAGTTCACAACAAACTGCGAGAACGAACTCAGAAGCGATTGAAAGACCAAGTCTTGGCTCAGCTCCCTATCCATGGCAAAACCAAGTTGTCCAAGACGTTCAATCAAACTGATCATCTTAAGTACATGGTCATTCACAGATGATCCCTCAGACATCCTACAACCGAACAGCTCCTTCGATATCTCATATCGAGCTGTCCTCCCTGCCACATCATACAACTCTTGTAGATGCATGAGGATAGTGTGAGCATCCATATGCTCATGTTGCTTCTGTAGCTCAATGTTCATGGAAGCTAGCATGATGCATTGAGCAACATTTGCATCATCTATCCACTTATGATACACAACATGTTCATCATTATGTGCATCACTAGCAGGTTCAGTAGGCTTATGTGAGTCAATCACGTATTCCAGCTTCTCAATCCTGAGAACAATTCTCAAGTTTCGAAGCCAGTCAGCATAATTAGGACCAGTCAATTTGTGAGCATCTAGTATGCTCCTGAGTGATAGTGTAGAAGACATAACGTACAAAGTAAATCTGTAAATGATAAACACATAACAACACTTAGCAAATATTCGATTTCATTTCAAAACACTATATAAATCGGGTCTTTATTCATAAGTGGCTCCCACTAGTTTTCCTAATTTATTCAACCCCCTACGTGAAAAATTAAGCATTCATAATGCTAGTGGGAATAGGGATCCTACATTCCATTACACGACCCCGGCTGTAGCACGAACCACCATGTAATGTTGAATAGGCAGACAACTCTTGTCAATTACATCTCATGTTATTCCCTAATCAAACTTTAGCCTCTTGAATAATTGAGTCTCGGCTGTAGCATGATAAACTCAATATTCTAAGTCAAGTCTAACCCAACATTTCGTATAGTTGAATCAGTCCCCAAAGCCCCACGGCTGTAGCACGTACCGACCTTTAGATTCTTATTCAAAGTACACATCTCTATGTAATAGACAAGTATTTCTTATTTCGAAATCAAAGCCCTCGGCTGTAGCACGAACCGACAATGATTCAAAAATAATAACTACTTTTCTATCATGTTGGAAGGCTATGACCGACACAAGCCCGTTGTATCATTGGCCAATTACTACTTGATATTATTTAATTTTAGAGGGATTATATTACGTTACAATCATAATCATATTATAAAGAGATTCTTCCTTTTAAATTAAATATTTCAAATCAATAATCAATAATCAGATGATTCCCAGATCGGGTGGAGCATTGTCAAGAGGCGTCACTTAATAACCCTTTCTTACAGATAGAAATTTGTTGTTGACAGAATCATCCTTTCTCTCATATCGAAAATTCATATTCAATTACGTGTTTCACAAACACAAGAATCTCATGATTGTATTCATAATATTATTCTTAAGGTTATGAAACAATTTCACTATACTAGGTTGTCTAACAAACGCCTTATGTTTATTTAAGTTCACCTAAATCTATCATCGCATGATAAACTAAGCATATATCACATATATCAACATGAATAAACATCAAGGTAGGCATGTTAAATCATCTAGCACATTAGTCTAAGCATTATACATCTCTATGTATCACATGAAGCATTTAAAAGTAATTAAAACAGTCAAAAACAGCTTTAAAACACTTCATGGAAATATAAACAGTTCAAAACTTTTATATAAACTAAAATTGATCACTCCATTAGATCCGTCTCGGAAAAACGAATCCAACGGTATATTGCACGCCCAAAACGGAGTTACGAAACTCCCAGAAAATCAATTTTAAAATCAACAGAGGGCTGTAACGCATTACAGGAACGCGTTACAAGCCCTGTAACGCATTACGGTAATGCGTTACACCCCTTTTAAGCCATTAAAGGGTGTAACGCATTCCGTGAATGCGCCACAGGTAATGCGTTACACCCCTATATTTTTTTTTTGCAGCCGCCGTTGCTTTTCTGTCTCGAACTGCGTGCATGACAGACATCTGTGTACCTGACTTCTCTTTCTTTCCGTGCATCACACAAACAGCAGACTAAAGCAGCAGATATATACAAACATACTTACAATTTATATTTTTATATATATGATTATTTAATTACGAATTTAATTGCAAGAACTTCAAAAATTCATAATAAAAAATCTATACATCATAAAATTATGAAAAAAATACCCAGACGATTTACAACACTTGTAGAAACCAGATCAACATTCAAAATTATTCTGAGAAACGATTTCTCATCAAACAAAATTAATCCATAATATAACTTGTAAAAATCATAATTAATTCATACAAGCACATAAAATTCTGAAATTTTTACCACAGATCTATATGCATACAACCTATGCTCTGATACCAATGTTGGATTTTTAACGTAGCGGGGCATGGCAAAACACTTTTACACATACAAAAATCCAAATAAAAGCATATAAATCGTGAATAAAAATTCGAGGGATCGAATGTAACCTTTTAAAATAATTCGGAGACAACGATCAGAGATCCTTAGCAGTTGCTCCTCAAGTGTGAAGCACTCCACCGATATCCACCAAGAAAACGATGTTAAGGAGGAGGAAGGAGGTGGAGAGAATTGGGTTTTCCAAACTTTTTGGGTTTTGTGTTTGATGTGGGTTAGAATAAAATTAGGGTCTATAATTGTGTATTTATAGGCAAAATTTTCAGCTGAAATTTTTCCATAAATAATATTATTATTATCCCATTTATTATTCTCATTAATAATTAAAACACCTTTTAAATATTAATCTTTTTTCTAAACACTTTAGAAATAATTCTCTCTCTTGATTTAATTTCCAAAAATTAAATCCTTAATTAATAATATTAAGAACTTTTCTTAATTAATTTATAATCAATTAAATCTCATTTAATCAATTATTAAATTTTCCAATTAATTATTTATTTCACAAATAAATAATTATTAGCCATTATTAATTAATTCCTCCACCATTAAATCATTCTCTTTTTATGGTGTGACCCTGTAGGTTCAATATTAAGCCGGTAGTAGAAATAAATAATAATAAAACTATTTTATCATTATTTATATAAATTCTCTAATTTATTAAATATGATTAATTAATTAATCATATTTATTCTACATCGTGAGGGATACTTCTCAGCATATCGCGACTATCCAGATAATATGAATTCACTGCTTAGAATATCAAGAACCTATTCAGTGAATAGTTACCGTACAATAAACTCCTTCTACCCTACAATGTCCCGATTAAATACAAGGCATGGATCTCGTGTCAAGCCTATCTAATTTAATAACTTGCTTACCATTTACTATGCGTAGTTCTATGCAAATTAGAAACTCCTTTCTAATTTCATTCACTCTGGCCAGAGATTCCTGAACTAGCATAAGTGGATCAGCCTTGAACATTCGCTTCCTTCACTGGAAGGGGTAGATCCTTTATTGATCATACACTATCTTCGTGTACAAATTCCTATACCCAGAAGAGCCCTAATAATTGTCCCTGGAGACTAAGAACTAAACCAAAGCATAGTTCAGTGTACACAAGATGACTATGATGACCTCAAGTCTAAGGATACTTGTACAACTATCACTATGTGAACAACTGCTGACACGTGAGTGAACTCCATCAGTTGTTCAGTTGTGCGAGTCATGTTCAGTGAACTTATTCTATAATAAGCACCTACATACTAGCTATAGTGTCACCACACAAATGTCTATGAGAACAGACATCCTTCATAATGAAGCAAGCATAGTATGTACCGATCTTTGCGGATTATTAATTACCAGTTAGTAATCCTATGACCAGGAACTATTTAAGTTTAGAGTTATCATCTTTTTAGGTCTCACTATTATGATCTCATCATAATCCATAAAAAGTTTTACTCTAAACTATGGTATATCTTATTTAAACACTTAAATAGATAAAGCCCGTAATAAAAATAAAACAAGTCTTTTATTAATATCAATGAAATCAAAACAGATTACATAAAAGTTATTCTCAAAGCCTAATACATGATTGGACTTAGGACATATTCCTTTCACCGAGAACCTGGCATGCACAAAACCTGAAGGTTTACTACGTGTAAGATAGTCGAAGTACGATTCTCACTTGTCATTGTGACAAGTAGGTTTAAAAGCACCTTGAAGCTTTGTTTGCATAGGATTTTTATTTTCAAGCTATTATTGATCAGGGTCGAACCCATATTATGTAAGGTTTTGGAAAACCAGACTTGAAATTGAAGAGTTCGAAATTATTTCAACCTATGGATGTTTGAGTTGTGATAATACTTGTGTGGCCCATTAAGCCAAGTTTGAATATTAAAGTATCGGAAAAATAAAGGAGAGAATGCGAATAAAGGAAAGTAGCATATAAAATAGCCCCGGAGGGTAATAAGTTTTAATATAAATAAAAGTCCAGACATAAGTTAAGGATAAAATTACAGAATGGAAAAACTACTCCTCCATGCGGGAGCCTTCATTCTCTTGCTCCTTATCAGCGCCTTCAGCATCCTTCGTAGGAGAAGTGGGAGGCGAAGCAGTGTTAGGATCCAAGATGCGATCATCTGGCTGAGGGGAGTTGAAGAGGGCGTCTATGATGTCCTTCGACTCAGCCTGCTCGGGACTTATAAAGTCCTTAGGGTCGACTAAGCCCGGGTGCTTCTCAGAAACCGCCTTTACGGCCGCATCCCATCCCTGAGTAAACTGTAGGGAATAAAGACCCTCATCATGAATCTCCATGAGATTCTTAAACTTGTCAGAATCCATGTAGTCATCAATGAGCTTATCCTTATCGCTCCTAAGTTTCACCAGCTCGGAATGAGCCTTAGCCAGCTCCTCTTTCTTCGTGTCCAGCTTCTTCTCCAGGACCTTGGCTCTCTCTTCCCATTTCTTCATCTCCTTCTCAAACCCATCTGAGTTACCCTTCCAGGACCTAGCCTGGTGGAGGGCCGCCTGGAAGTAGGTATTACTCTGCAAAGAGATATGTATGAGTTAGCACAAGTTCGTTAAAATACGAGAAAGTTGGGATTCAAAGAAAAAGAGAAAAAAAGAAAGTTACCGCAGCTTGGGCTTGAGAACCCAGAAGCTCAATAGTCTCGATATCACTCCCCGTAACAATGTCAGTAAAGTCATGGGGAGTGATGGAATTGTACGACCAATCCTTAGCATGTTTGGTGGATCCAACCACCGTATCGCTCCTCCTGAAGCCCCAGTTAGGCCTGAAAGAATGTGCCTTAAGTGGAGGATCCACATCGTCCCCCAACTCGACCACCGGGACGTGGGGCTTAAGAAAAGAAGGACCGTCAGGTTTGCTCCTGGGGTCCTTGTTTAGCTTGGCCCTCTTCTGGCGGCCTGACTCCCCTTCCTGGGGCCTGTTAACATTATTGATGGCCTCGCAAGCTGAAAAAGAAAGATAGAAAGAATATTAAATTTTAGGAGAGATAAAACGTTACAATTAAAGGGAAGGAAAAATGGTTATCTAGTTATAAATTTACCCTTATCACTGGCCTGAGAGAGACCGACTTTCTTCAAGGAAAACTCCTCTAAGAGGGTCCAGGTGTCTGTTTTCCCATCATCTGAAATTAAGGCTTGGTAGGCCACCTCCTCCTCATCAGATAATCTGATGCTACCTGGACTCCCATCTGACACTTTTCAAAAGGGCCTACGAAAGAGTGTGGCCCAATCACCCCCAGCCCAGGTCAGCCTCACAAACTCGTCCCTCCATTTGGGGTTGTTCTCAACTATGGAATTACTATCAAAGATATGAGGGATTTTGGGCCGTTGACGAATTAAAACCCAACCTGGTTGACTCATGGCGCTATTATAGAATTGGAAAACTTTCCTAAAGACAGCTACAGAAAGTGGAAAATTGTTTCTAAGACAAAGGACCATAAAACAGATAATGTTCCTCCAAGCGTTAGGAGGGAGTTGACAAGGGTTAATTTGTACATCGGCAAGCAAGCGAGGAATAAATTCATGGAATGGGAACCTAAGACCCGCGGTCAGGGCTCCTCGATAAATAAACAAAGTATCCCCCTCCTAATTACAAGTCCTATCCCCGGGGGCGGCTGGAGTGATTCTAAGGTGGGGTGGAAGTCTGTACAGGGTGTTCATGGACTCTATCCTACCATCTAACTCATGAAAGGTGTTACCATGGTTATACGAATCTAACTCAGATAGAGAGGGATATTCATCACCTCTCGAGTTAATCATATCAAGTAGGGAAGTATATGGAGATTGAATTTGAATGTTTGTATCTCTCTTAGAGACATTCATCTTCTGCAAACGAGCCAAGTCACGATCCGCCATTGATATGCTTCGATTGAAGGCTTGAAACCCAGAAAAACCTGAGAAAGGTGGAGCTGCGGTGGCTGAGGACGCCGGAAATCGCCTGCTCAAAGGAAGAACTCTAGAGAGATTTATGAGAGAAAATGAGAAATGTGAAGTGAAGTGAGGATTCTCACTTCACACTACACTTATATAGGAGAAAAGCTCGGAATACGAGGCGTTTCTAGGCCCATTTAGTCAGGCCCAACCTAAAAGCCCATCTACCAGAAATATCAGGAATAATCTAGAAGCTACTGGGGAAAATGAAGGGTCGAAAATCGACCAGAATTTTAAAATGGTTCGAGCAGAGTCCTAATCGACAAAAAAAAAAAAATCCTAATCGATACTTCAATCGATCAAGAGGGAAGAAACCTATTAAGTTCGATCAGAGTCCTGATCGACGCCAAACATAATCCTGATCGATACTTTATTCGAACAGAATGAAAGAAATCCCCTAAGTTCGATCAGAGTCCTGATCGACGCCAAACAGAATCTTGATCAATACTTTATTCGAACAGAAGGAAAGAAATCCCCTAAGTTCGATCAGAGTCCTGATCGACGCCAAACAGAATCCAGATCGATATTTCATTCGATCAGAACGGCAGAAAGCCACCTAGTTCGATCAGAATCCTGATCGAAATCGATCAGGAATTCTGGTTGATTAAGCCCATGCTTCAGTCGACTAAAGTGTCACTTTGAAGGCCAGTTCGATCAGAGTCCTGATCGAAATCGATCAGGAATCCTGGTCGATTCCGCATAGATCCTGATCGAAGATCACGTCGACCAGAATGTTAGTTCCTGAGCTAGTTCAATCAGGATCCTGATCGAAATCGGTCAGGAATCCTAATCAATTTTTTATACATCCTGATCGATTTTAAGGCAGAAAATTAGGTAAAAGTCCAGAAATTAAGGATAAATCCCAGAAATTAAGGATAAATCCCAGAAAATTAGGGGAAAATCCAGAAATCAAGGATAAATCCCAGAAACTAAGGATAAATCCCAGAAAATTAGGGAAAAATCCAGAAAATTAGGGAAAAATCCAGAAATTAAGGATAAATCCCAGAAATTAGGGAAAAATCCAGAAAATTAGGGAAAAATCCAGAAATTAAGGATAAATCCCAGAAAACCAGGGAAAAACCCAGAAATTAAGGGAAAAATCCAGAAAATTAGGGAAAAATTCCTGGAAATTAAGATAATTCCTGAATTAAAGGAAAAGTCGTTGTAAATGTGTAGGTCGCTCCACACTTTACGCAAAAACGAAACCCTGTAAGGGAATGAATAGACTTAACTTCTGCGAAACCTAATCAATATTTCCCAAAAGTTGGGAGGCAAATGATAGGGATAAATAAATCCTGATTATATAATTAAATATTGCAAGGTGTCGGGCTGCTAGGCCCAAAAGAAGATGTATGATATTCAGACCAAGAAGGTCAACACATTGATTAGGCCTGATGGACCAGATCAGGCCTGATGGAACAAAGAAGGCCCAAAAGCCCTGATTATTTATTTAATTTCATGATTAATAAATAAAGGAGGAAAACAGCTATTAAGATAAGTCCTAGTGGGGATATAAATTCTTGTAGATTGGCCTCAAGGGGACCTAAAAGGATAAGGAATCAGTTTCCTACTATCTAGGACTCCAAAGTCCATTCTAATTATGAGACTTGCCCACCAAGTCTCCTATACCAAGTCCAATTCAAGGACTCTCAACATCTATATAAGGGGTCTCGCCCCACAAATCAGAACTACGTTTTTTGGCTTGATTCTCTAAATTCACAGAGATACGTAGGCATCTCGTAAAGACAGAATTAAGCTACGAAACACGAGAGCAGCCATTAAAGGCCTTGAGCTCCCGAATCTTAGTAATAAATACAACAAATAATAACCTTAGTTTTTTATCCATAACAATGGTAACAAGATAAAAAGGATTTAAATTCAAGGATTTTAAGAGGGGATCATAAAAAGGAATATAAAATATTGAGAAAGGTTTAGGGGAACCCAAGTAATAAGATCCCGGATATGATCCCTCAAATAATAAACGAGAACGAAAGTTAAGCGAACCGTATAACAGATCAGCGGTCATTAGCCAAGTAATTAGGAGCTAATCAAAGAGGTTAGTGATGATGATGTCATCAAACCAACAAGAAGAGGACAAGTGTGGGAAGATGACATAGGAAAGTGACATAAGCATGACCAAAAAGGAAGGAAGGTTGGTTGATTATAAACCACACAAAATTCACCATGGTTAAAAGGTAATAGAGAAAAACAAAAGGAAGAAACCAAGAAAAACAAATTAAAAACACAAAACACAAGTTGACTTTCCCCATTTCATGAAGAAGCTCTCGGCCAAAACCAGAGCAGCAACTTGAAACTACCATATCTCCTTCAATACTCACTCAAATGTTGTATTCTATAGCTCGTTGGAAAGGTATTGAGATGGCCTACAACTCTTGTTCACAAGTCTTGTCCAAATAATCATGGTAAGACCCTCATTTTTACAGTTCTTTAAATCGGACTTTTAGAAACTTCAAAACCTAACTTTGTGTTCTTGATTTGTTTGGAAAGATCAAACTTGTACGAGGCTCCCTAAGACTTCCTAGCTACTCTAATCACTCCAAGGAAGGTATAACACCTCCAAAACCTAACTTTACTTTGAGTATTATGATGGTTTTGATGGTTATAGTAAATGAGAAGCATGATGCTTGTGTGTTTAGAGTTTGGATTGGATTTGTAGTGATTTGGATGTTGAAATCTTGTTTATAGTTAATGAAACTTAAGTATAGCTAGTAGTTCATGTGTGGGGTTGTATAAATTGGAAAATCTTGAGGTTTAGGGACTGATGTAGTAAGGTTTGGATGAGGGTTGGTTTTATTGTTGGTTGTGAGTTGAATGGTGGTTGTTTGGAGTGGTCTAAAACTTGGTAATCGCGTAAATATAGCCGTCGTAATGCCCAATTTCATACAACTGCTTGTTCTTAGTGTTCGGGACAGAGAACTAACTATTTAATCTGTGACTTTTCTCTGTTTAGTTAGATTATGTCGTAAGCTTCGTTTTGATATGTGGTTCGCTTGAATCCAATGTACGGTTTAGGAGAAACGACTGTTTTAAGTAACGGCATTTCACGAACGAACCATTACCCCTCGCCTTACTTTGAAACCTTGGTTAAGGCCCTTAAATGACTAATTGGAGTATGAGACAATTATTTAAAGTGGACTAGGCAGTTGATAGGGTATTCTCGAAAGCGTCGCCTTAAAATTCGTAATGGTTAATTTATTAAAAATGGTGGAGTCGAGAGTACTCGAACGACTTATGTGATTTGTTAAGCGTAGAAATGACCATAAGCAAACGTTAGGGTTCAATTGGTTAAAGTCTAGTTTCTTAAGAGACCGTGGTTTAATTCCGGCTTATGTTGTTGTTCATAGGTTACCCGACCCACTCTAAGCTTAATTCTACCCCGGAGCACTCAGGCAAGTTTTCTACCCGTTATACTGTTGTTGTGATGTATATATGTATATGCATTATCTTGTGATAAGTGCATGATTGTTATTAGCAAATCTTGCGATATATTGGAGCATGTGATATGGTATATATGCATGTCTGTTTCGTAATCTTGATATCTAATTGTTGATTCAATTGCTTATAAGTTGCATAATACCTATGCTAAAGATAAGCAGTAGTTGCGTATACCCTTAGTATAGGGGACCCAAAGGTAAATATTTTTCTAAACCGGGAGTCGAAGTTTCCGAGTATAATATATATATATATATATATATATATATATTGATATAGTTTTCAAAACTATTAATCGAATAAGGTTTATTCGATAACTTTATTTTATTTAATGAATATTATTCTGAATATTCATTCGAGGACTTATGACTCCGCTTACTTTATTTAATGAATATTATTTTGAATATTCATTCGAGGACTTAAGACTCCGTTTATTTTATTTGATGAATATTATTTTGAATATTCATTTGAGGGCTTATGACTCCGCTTATTTATTAAATAATATTCTTTATTTTATTAAGGAATAATGTTTCGATAATCAAACTTATTTTCGATTATTCAAATAAAGATCGTACTTTCGTATAAGTATATCTTTGGTTATTTATTATTCATTTCAAGTATGAGTTTTAAAACTTCTACTTCAATTATTTTTATAAAGATTATCCTTATGGGAATATTATTTAAATAATAATATTCAGATATCCTCCAACATATCGGGACTGATTTATTTTATTAAATCAGCATTACTCCAAGCATTCTTAAAAATGTTTTCGAGTCTTCAAAATGATTTTAAAAGTTAGAGCGGATGCCAAAACTCTTTTTCAGATTTAAGATCTTCCTTACGAAGGAGACTTGAATATTAGCTCAAAAATCTTAGGGATCCGGCTCTGTGGTGTATTTTATATTCGCAACTAGGTTGCTATTTTGAGAAAACAATTTGATTACTTGCCCAACGTTCGGGAAGTAAGTCCATCTAATTGAGTCGGCATAAGCGATAGGCCGGGGTACGGTCTATGAAGGTGTAAGAGGCTGGGTGACAGTCCATCCACGCGTGAGTGGCCGGGTAACGGTCTAGCGCGAGGTCCTAATGCGGCCAGGGTGATGACCGGCGAGGAATTCATCCATCTACAGTAGAAAAGGTTACTTATTGTTATCTTTGCCTGATCACCAAGATATCGGGTTTATGCCAAAATTCTTTTCTTTCCAAATTCATTGGATATTGCAACTCTGTTCATACTTTACATGACAGAGGTTTTCAGGAAATGTATGAGAGATATATATGGATATATATATATATATATATATCGGGACTTAATGAAGTATCTCGTAACTTCATTTCATTCAATAATATTTCAAAGATTGTATCTATTCAAGTCTTATCTTGTAGTCTCATCTGTCTGATGAACTTTCGAAACTAATTATAACTTGAACGGTGGTAGTTCAAGTAGTATTCGGAAAAGATATAAGTATATAGGAGTATCTTGTAACTTCTCTTTTCAACTTATATCTAGTAAATGATTATCTTATGCATGACAAAGATTTTCAGAAAAACGTTGAGAAAAGGTCAGATATATGAGATCACCTTGCAACGATATTTTATACAGTTATGAACTGGAACTCTGTGTATATTATACATGTCAGAGGATTTCAAAGATTGTGAAAAATATATATGTATATATATACTGAATATTTTGCGACTTCGTCGCATTAAAATAACAAACTTGGTTCATTTCTTCTTGACCAAGACTTTCATGAGTACTATGAGAATGCTCATATATTGTTAATTATAATACATATTATTTCGGTGGGCTTGTTGCTCACCCTTGCTTTCTTCTTTAATCACACAACAATAGATAGACAAGATGAGCAGGATCAAGCTCCCAATTCGTGAGCGGTTAGGAAACATTCCGCAGTTTCTTGTAGGTGTCGATGTCGTTGTAGCTGAGGTAGGAACTACCAATAGGCTAGGCTTTCAACTTTTGTTGTACCAGACTTATGTATATTTATGAATTGTAATAATGGCAAAGAATATGTAAATTTATTCAGACACCCTTTTGAGGCGTAATGACTTATAATTGTGGAATAAAATGACTTGTGTTATTTTTGGTATTCATCTCTGAGACTATAACTTGTGGTGTGTGTGTATATTGTGGGGTCACGCTACGCAGTGGTTGGTTGTTTATTAATATTAAGAGTTGTTAAGGGAATTGGAACTCATGACAACCCGGATCCCCGACCCCGGATTTGGGGGTGGTACAGAAATGGTATCAGAGCTAATCGTTATAAACCTCAGAGATGATATGACGTTAAAATAATAATTTCACTAAGATAATAAGAACTCTTTCCAAGTTCATAGTCGGACTACCTAACGTAGTACTGACAGTTAAAACCCTTATGGGAACCCTTATAAATATCATGATAGAAGCGTAGCTCGTTATCGTATATGGTAGCGGGACTCTGAACCCTGAGGTTGAGGAGCAACAATGCAATGATATTTTATTACTTATTGGAGATCAGATTATGGATCCGATAGAGCGTCCTAACGAGGGATGGGATGATGTTCATATTGAGGATGTAGCGGTTGAGGATGTTGTCCTAGAAGGGATTGTTGCTGAGGAGGATCCCGTGGGGCATCCTGACAAGAATGAATAAAGGACCACTGAGGAATTGATAACCATGGTTAGGGAAACTACCAGAGGTAGGATTGGTCGGTCACTACCGGATGTTCATTCAAGTTCGTAAAGATAGTAGCCCCTTTAACGCGGCTTACTCATAAGACTGAGAAGTTCGAATGGACAGAGAAATGCGAGAACAGCTTTCAAAAACTGAAGCAAAGGTTGGTGACGGCTCCTATGTTGGCGTTTCCGGATGGAAAAGGAGATTTTATGATTTATAGTGACGCTTCGCATAAGGAATTAGGGTGCTTCTTATACAGCACAACAAGGTAATCACGTACGCATCAAGATAATTAAGGGAATATAAAATTCGATATCCCCACCCATGAGCTTAGGCTCATGGCAATAGTTTTACCCTAAAGATTGGAGGCACTACTTGTATGGAGAGAAGTGCGAGATTTACACAAGCCATAAGTGCTCTAGTGCATTTTCACGCAGAAAGAGCTCAACATGCGCCAGAGCAGGTGGTTAGAGCTAATCAAGGATTACGATTATGAGATTCTTTATCATCCAGGGAAAGCCAAAATGGTGGCTAATGCTCTTAGTATAAAGGAGAAACTCAATATGAAAATGTCTTCGGGAGAGTTGATAAGAGATTTTGAGAAAATGGAAATAGAAGTGAAGGTAACCGGAGCCGGTACCTAAACGCTGTTTGAGATTGCAATACAGCCCGAATTATCGAAATAGATCATATTGTGCCAAGAAAAAGTGATGAATTAAGGCAGAGAGTCAATGACTGGAGAAGAGATTAATACCAAGAAAGATGTTAAGGGAATAACGAGGTATTCCTACAGAATTTGGGTTCCAAACGTTTAAGAGCTTAAGGACTGGATCTTAGATGAAATCCATAGCTCGAGGAATAAGATTTAGGGCAAACCTCGAATGTGATAGTCAGGGAGGTTGCCACTAAGAAAGAAGGAGCCCATAACATAATAAAGTGGAAAACAAGGATTTTAACGTATAAGATAACCCCAAGTATGGGAGAAGGATGAAACATTTCATACTAAGGAAATAGAAAGTCGAGTAAGGAAAGGAGACCCGAGACGGTACTCCTATACGGCAATTCATGGACCTGCCTAAAGAGAACTTAGACTATTATCCCCAACCACCACCCTGAGGAGACAGTGCGGTGGGAAATTTTTTTCAGGACCTTTAAGTCGCTAAGCTCTCAGAGTTCCAAGGAACAAGCGAACCCAGTAGAGGTGAGAGCCTGGCTAAAGGAAATATAGGAAACATTTGAGATTCTAAATGATGGACGAATCACAAAAAACTATTTTTGTCACTTACCCTCCTAAGAGGGAGGACACCCGCTGATGAAAGACCAAGAAAGGCACAGAGCCAGAGGTTAGAATAAACTGATTAAAGTTCAGTCAATTGTTTTCGGGAAAGTAATTCCCAAGGTTAGGGAGATAGTGTAAAAGCTTTAGAGCCAGAACAAAAGCGAACGAGTATGATGAATTATTAACCTAAGTTATAAAAGTTGTCAAGATTCGTTCTGAGGACACGAATCCAGAATGACGGGATGTTTGAAATCAATGCTTATGTTGTGTTGGTTCATGTAATGGTTGTAATAGAAATGAAAATAAAAGACTGAAAAGGGAAGGAGTATAAAGGGATATAAAGGAAATAGAGTTGAGAAGTGATAAGGGAGTTAGGTATGGGAAACCCTAAGAAACCCTTGCAATAAATATAGAGAAGTGTGTCATCATCAGCGCGATGGTGACTGATCATGAGATAAATTCAAGGTTTGAAGGCGTAAGCGATACTTATAGTTAATTCCCTTGAAGTTGAGAATATTCGATGAAACTTTGAGATAGATCGATTGATTAATAAGGAAACGCGGATGGACTGAGGAGACAAGAAAGTAAGAAATTAGGAAAAAATTGGATGAAGCAAGTGACCTTCAAGAATGTGAAGTGTAAGACCGGTGGCAGGATACCCAGAAAAGGAGACGCCAGGTAGGAAAGATATCCCAATATTGAGATGACTGTTGAGATAAACAACAAAAATAAATGAGGAATTATTAAGAAGAAGTTCACGTTGAATACGACCAATATCTTCCAGAACACCCCTGTTATCATTACCGAATCAGGCAAGAAAAGTGGATAACCATTATTATCTTTTGGAGGCCATATGGATTGACCTCATTTTGGATAAGGATACTATTATGAAATTTGGTATAGAATATCGAGGTGGAAATGATTGAATAAGATACCCTTATCAGGGATATATGACTTGATTTATCCATGAAAGGATGCAAGTACCTTTTTAAAGGTGGGATTAAGGACATAACCTCAATAGCTTGAGATGAACCATGGGGGATGCATAAAGGATGGCATTTCACCCTTAATAGGGACATTATGAGTTTGGGTAGTATGGAACGAAGGACTAAGGTAACAACAACCTTTAAAGATCAGTAGAGAAATTTTTCAGAAGTACATATACAATGGTTCTAGTATTAGTAAATGGTATTTTAATATGCCCTGTATCTAGGGAATACAGGAGGAACGATTCGAGGATAACCTTGGAGGTTTTACAAGGAAAAAAAAGGTAATATTCAAAGTTCTCAAGAATAGAAATTTTGATAAACGAAATGTGACGTAATTATAATAATGCCAGGTGGGCACGTGTTGAACCATAAGAAAGTATAGATCGACCCAATGAAGGTCGAGATTGGTGAAAATGAGTAGGACCCAAGATAAGAGACGTCCTAAGTATGATCGAGAGTCAGTCGTGACAATGTTAACCTCTAAAAGACCGAGGCAGTAACTTATGGAAAAATGGTGATTTTTTTTCTTTTCACCAAAGCGTAAGGAAGAGCATTTTCACACAAGCAGTGATTGGAAATAAGGTAGAAAATTTAGTTGAAGATCATTTAAAAGACATTGATTGTAAGGAAATTTTACTATCAGGAAAAGCCAAGGAGGTGGCCGACACTTTAAGTGTAAGAGGACAATTATAGGCGCTCGTGCCAGAGGAATACAGTGATAATGGTTAAAGCCGTGAAGGTTGTATTATGGTGTGGAAGATTGACATTCCTTTTGATGATTGAGCGATACTCAACCGTGATAGTAGTTTGGTAAAGATTTAATTTATGTAATCACCGTGAGCGGGCTATCTATCTTATAAGGTCATATCTTGAGATAATCCAGAACCATGTTACGAAAGGACTAAATGAACCTTTGAGCTTCATGTCTCCTAATAAAGACATATGGTTAATAATGGTATTAACCTGCTATCTTTGCTTTTATTGAAACTCTTCTGTAATTTTATCTGCTTCATGTCATATGTACGCCAAGATCAGGAGTGTTCTTCATGAATCATGGAATGGTGATTATGTTGCCTCCCTAGAAGAATTCGATACGACATGTATTGACTCCGTATGGTTAGCTATTAAGATTTCATAGAAAATGAATGACTACAGTAGGTCAGCGGTGGACCATAGTAATGCAGCAATGATTCTGCGAGTAATTAGACGATAACAACCGTGAGAGTTGTATTGTAATGGATGTTAAGATTAAGTACCACTAATCGGGTCGTGGTGATGTACAAGTTATCATTGATAGGCTAATTAAGTCGATTATCTACCTATTGAATACTTATTCCTTCTTATCAATAGAGAGTCGTATTACTATACGAGGAAGGTTGCGATGCAAGCATAGAATTCTAATAACGATGACGTCTAGAATGAAATCCCAGATTCAATTTTCGATGTCAAGGGAGTTTCAAAGGTGATTGTTTATAAGCTCGAGCAAGAGCATGGGTCTATAGAATGATGGACGGAATAGTAAATATTCAGACACGTGAAATACGATGCTATATTACTTAATGTTGATATATATACATATATGTTTTGTTCTCCTATGACAAACCTCTATAGTTCAGAGGTAGATTCCAAGCCAGATATTTTGTGGCAGTATATTTTTTATATATATAATTCTCTTCAATTCATTCTTTTCTCTCCTTTTTATTTCATATAAGCTGAGAAGAACAACCCTTCCAGAAGGGGAGGTATTGCCGAATGACTATCTATCTGTGTGATAGAAGCCTAGTAAGATACAATCTATTGTTTAATTGCTTGTCAAGTACTAAAGGCTGGCCACCTTCTGTACTAACTATGCAATAGAACAAGTGTTCATGATCATAGTGATCTCTCAATAAATTCCTTTACTTCTATAGGATTGATCAAACTTTGGAAAATAGAAACAGCTGAAAAAGGAGTAGTAAAGTTATGGTGGTATTCGGAATGGAAACACGTTCGTGATACCAAGGTTGACGTGGTTATTAAAAGGTTATAGAACGCTAACGAGCAAAAGTATAACCAGTATAATATTAGGAACGGAAGATAGTAACGATTACGAACTGGAAAAGAATGGGTATTGAGAAGCAAAAGCTATAACGCTAGAAGTTATGATGAGGGTCTGTGCAATAAACTTGAAAGAATTTGGAACGATCACTTAACACGGATTGAGTTTTCTTACAACGATAGATGATATGTCAGTATTGAGATGTCGCCCTACGAGATCCTTGAGGGAAGACAATGTCGATCTCCCTTATGTTAGGATGAAATTGTAGAGCGCAAGATGCTCGGACCCGTAGTAGTCCAAAGGACCAAGGATATAATAAATCTAATTAGAGGACGGCTGGTAGTAGCCCAAGATGGACATAAGAAGTATGTTGATTTGACACAAAAGGACAAAGAGTAGGAAGTAGGGGACCTAGTGATGATTATAGGTATCCCCTTGAAAAGGATGGATGAGGTCCAGAAAGAAAGGAAAGCTAAGCCCACGAATTTTTTGGACCCTTTGAGGTATTAAGACGTATTGGGAAGTTAGCATATGAGCTAGCCCTACCCCCGAACATGTAGCAAGTTCATAACGTGTTCCACGTATCAATGTTAAGGAAGTGTAATTCGGATGCCAGACAAATAGGGGCATATGATCGCATAGACATGCAACTAGACGTAACCTATATGGAGCAACCAGGAAGGGTATAGATTAAAAAGGAATGAGTGCTTAGGAGAAGGGTTATCAAACTAGTCAGAGTTTGATGGTAGAACCACAATGTGGGAAAATTGACTTGAGAGTTAGAAAGTGCAATGCTAAGAAAGTATCCCTATTCATTTTCTATCTGATTCCGGGACAGAATCCTTTTAAGGAGGGGAGACTACAATAACCCCAAAAATTTTGGACTTTTTGTAACCCTTATGAATAGTGATTTTGCTGATTATGCTGAATAAGAAAACTTTTCATGCCACACTATGTAGGGGTTCTTTTATTGATCTTCTGAGATATTATTAGTACCCTATGTGGTATATAAGTGTATGTAAAGATCGTCAGAATCCAAATCCGAACACTTTGATTTTTCCCGAAAATCCACCAGATACCGAAAGAATTGAGTATATGGTAACAGGATAAAAAGGATTTAAATTCAAGAATTTTAAGAGAGGATCATAAAAAGGAATATAAAATATTGAGAAAGGTTTAGGGGAATCCAAGTAATAAAATCCCGGATATGATCCCTCAAATGATAAACGAGAACGAAAGTTAAGCGAACCGTATAACAGATCAGCGGTCATTAGCCAAGTAATTAGGAGCTAATCAAAGAGGTTAGTGATGATGATATCATCAAACCAACAAGAAGAGGACAAGTGTGGGAAGATGACATAGAAAAGTGACATAAGCATGACCAAAAAGGAAGGAAGGTTGGTTGATTATAAACCACAAAAAATTCACCATGGTTAAAAGGTAATAAAGCAAAACAAAAGGAAGCAACCTAGTAAAACAAATAAAAAACACAAAACACAAGTTGACTTTCCCCATTTCATGAAGAAGCTCTCGGCCAAAACCAGAGCAGCAACTACAAACTACCATATCTCCTTCAATACTCACTCAAATGTTGTGTTCTATAGCTCGTTGGAAAGGTATTGAGATGGCCTACAACTATTGTTAACAAGTCTTGTCCAAATAAGCATGGTAAGACCCTCATTTTTACAGTTCTTTAAATCGTACTTTTAAAAACTTCAAAACCTAACTTTGTGTTCTTGATTTGTTTGGAAAGATCAAGCTTGTAGGAGGCTCCCTAAGACTTCCTAGCTATTCTAATCACTCCAAGGAAGGTATAACACCTCCAAAACCTAACTTTACTTTGAGTATTACGATGGTTTTGATGGTTATAGTAAATGAGAAGCATGATGCTTGTGTGTTTAGAGTTTGGATTGGATTTGTAGTGATTTGGATGTTAAAATCTTGTTTATAGTTAATGAAACTTAAGTATAGTTAGTAGTTCATGTGTGGGGTTGTATAAATTGGAAAATCTTGAGGTTTGGGGACTGATGTAGTAAGGTTTGGATGAGGGTTGGTTGTATTGTTGGTTGTGAGTTGAATGGTGGTTGTTTGGAGTGGTTTAAAACTTGGTAATCGCGTAAACATAGCCGTCGTAATGCCCAATTTTATACAACTGCTTGTTCTTAGTGTTCGGGACAGAGAGCTAACTATTGAATCTGTGACTTTTCCATGTTTAGTTAGATTATGTCGTAAGCTTCGTTTTTATATGTGGTTCGCTTGAATCCGATGTACGGTTTAGGAGAAACGACCATTTTAAGCAACGGCATTTCGCGAACGAACCATTACCCCTTGCCTTACTTTGAAACCTTGGTTAAGGCCCTTAAATGACTAATTGGAGTATGAGAAAATTATGTAAAGTGGACTAGGCAGTTGGTAGGGTATTCGCGAAAGCGTCGCCTTAAAATTCGTAACGGTTAATTTATTAAAAATGGTGGAGCCAAGGGTACTCGAACGACTTATGTGATCTGTTAAGCGTAGAAATGACCATAAGCAAACGTTAGGGTTCAATTGGTTAAAGTCTAGTTTCTTAAGAGACCGTGGTTTAATTCCGGCTTATGTTGTTGTTCATAGGTTACCGGACCCACTCTAAGCTTAAGTCTACCCCGGAGCACTCAGGCAAGTTTTCTACCCGTTATACTGTTGTTGTGATGTATATATGTATATGCATTATCTTGTGATAAGTGCATGATTGTTATTAGCAAATCTTGCGATATATTGGAGCATGTGATATGGTATATATACATGTCTGTTTCGTAATCTTGATATCTAATTGTTGATTCGATTGCTTATAAGTTGCATAATACCTATGCTAGAGATAAGCAGTAGTTGCGTATACCCTTAGTATAGGAGACCCAAAGGTAAACATTTTTCTAAACCGGGAGTCCATGTTCCCGAGTATAATATATATATATATATATATATATTGATATAGTTTTCAAAACTATTAATCGGATAAGGTTTATTCGATAACTTTATTTTATTTAATGAATATTATTCTGAATATTCATTCGAGGATTTATGACTCCGCTTACTTTATTTAATGAATATTATTTTGAATATTCATTCGAGGACTTAAGACTCCGTTTATTTTATTTAATGAATATTATTTTGAATATTCATTTGAGGGCTTATGACTCCGCTTATTTATTAAATAATATTCTTTATTTTATTAAAGAATAATGTTTCGATAATCAAACTTATTTTCGATTATTCAAATAAAGATCGTACTTTCGTATAAGTATATCTTTGGTTATTTAATACTCATTTCAAGTATAAGTTTTACAACATCTACTTCAATTATTTTTATAAAGATTATTCTTTATGGGAATATTATTTAAATAATAATATTCAGATATTTTCTAATATATTGGGACTGATTTACTTTATTAAATCAGCATTACTCCAAACACTCTTTAAAGTGTTTTCGAGTCTTTAAAATGATTTTTAAAAGTTAGAGCGGATCCCAAAACTCATTTTTATATTTAAGATCCTCCTTTCGAAGGGGATTTAAATACTCGCTCAAAACCTGAGGGATCCGGCTCTGTGGTGTGTTTTATATTCGCAACAAGGTTGCTGTCTTGATAAAAGAATTTTTATTACTTACCCAACATTCGGGAAGTAAAATTCTTGGAACAAGTTAATCCATTAACAGGCATCGCCTGGGAAATATCGGTGAGTTTTCCTTTCCAACTAGATACGACTTCTTGGTGGAGCCGTATCAACAAGTTTCTACTTGGGGAAAGGGGGGAGGAGCTTTACGTTTCAGAGTCATGGATTTCATCTGAACTAGGAGTGGCGTAAGTGGTCGAGTGGCGCCGGCCCAACCTTATTATATTGGCCCAAAATGGCCTGGAAGTTCCGCTAAGACAGTCCATTCCTTAGAAGTCCAGTGTTCGGTTGACAAGTAAATCCGACAGGTTCTCCTCTATATGTAGAAAATTGTGGGGTTGTACTACTGCGACTGATCATCGTAAGTGGTCTTCCTGGCGCGACAAACTCCTGTAATGAGTTCATCATCCAGTTGGATAATTCTGCAACACTACCCGTATCATTTCGATCGAAAGGCTACGAATGGGTGGTTGCCGAAGCATTGACAGGGTCAAACAGTTTTATTGGTGTTTCCATTGAATGAAGTATCTCGTAACTTCATTTCTTTTAAAAATATTTCAAAGATTGAATATATTCAAGTTTTAATTTATGGTCTCATCTATGGGATGACCTCTTGAATCTTATTATACTTTGAACAGTAGTAGTTCAAGTAGATTTCTAAAAATGGTATAAGTATAGTGAAGTAATTGGTAACTTCATCTTCTTTTAAACTTATATCCAGTAAGTAATTACCTTACACATGATAAAGGATTCTAGCAAGTATCCATTCAGATACTTGTATTATTGTTAACACTATATATTATCTTGCGAGCTGTAATGCTCACTCTTGCTTCATTTCTTCTTCACACAACAACAGTTAGGAAAGATGGCCAGGCTCAAGCAGACCCAGCGCAAGAGCGTGGGAAGCGCCCCGCGCCTTCCCGTTGAGATCATAGCTGCCATAGCTGCAGAGGTAGATCTACCTGTAGATCAGACATTCTACTTTTGGGAACCAAATATTGTATAATTATAACTTGTGGCAGATAATGGCAATTAACTATAAATTTATCAAGTAATCATTTTGGGTTGTAATAACTTTTAAACTGTGGATTCAAAGACTTGTACTTATTTCAATTTCATCTCTGAGACTATAACGAGTTGTGGTGTGTGTTAGTGTGGGGTCACAGCATAAGGTTAATTATTATTAATTAAGTGAAGTGGTATTGTGGAAAGAAAGACCGTGACGGCCCGGATCCCTGACCCCGGATCTGGGGGTGTTACAAATAGGCTCAATATGGGCAGGTTCCTGTGGGTGTGCCTGTGTTTTTGTTTCCACAGGCTCAGGAATCATTGTTGCACTAGGTTGACTTGCACTGGTTCTCATGTCTGGAATAAAATCAGGGTAGGTCTTAAATCTTTCAATCATGAAAGGTGTTAACTTAAGACTCACTGGAACCTTATTCTTAGTAAAAAGTGATCCAAATAGAATTTTGGATACTTGCTTACAGTTGCCAATTAGTTACCTATTTACTCCTTCAAGTATATGTATGTCATTAACTTTATGGTTTAAAGATGACATAATGAATCTAGGTAGAAAATTTTCCTTACCTCTTGACTCCAATGGCATTGTTAGCCTGGTGCTCAATTCCTCCAGCGAACTGGAGGAGCTTGCCAGGATGGCTTGGATTGAGTAGACCAGCTTCTGGACAACACTTAATATGTTGTCAAACCCTGACTTTTTGCAGGTGAAGGCCCTTATCACTGAGTCAAAAAGAAAGGACCATTCCCTCCTTAGATGCTTCTTGTTCATGCTGGCCAGGTTGATCTTCTCAGAATAATTGATGAAGTCCATGAATTCATACAGCTCATCGTGAGTTGGAGCCTCCACCGTCTTGTCAGTAGGAATGCCCAATTCCATATTGATATCATTTTCAGACATCTCCACATGTTGTCCCTTAATTGTGCAGTTTATCACAATTATTGCAGCTTGGTTCTCATGCACTATTGTCCTTGTTGTAGCTGTGTTCCAAAAGTCCCCTAACACATCCAAGTACAACACAGGATTAGCAGTGAGAGCCCCTACAAAGTAGGTATCAGACGGGAACTTGATAAAACATTAGAAGATTTCAGGTGCTTGGTTTGCATCTAAAAATGCAAGAAAGTTAGTCTCATTGGGGATGAAGGGAACAATATTGCTGGCTGCCATTGTTATGAGTATGAAGTTTAGTGGGTAAGAAAAAATAGTGAGAAAGGAGTGAAAACGAGAGAGAAATCATTTTTGGATTGAAAAGCTAGGTCACTTGAGTTCTCGAAAGATGTAAGTATGTATATGTATCGAGATGTCTGGGTATTTATAGTAAAAGCAAATGACTTATCGAGAAGTTAAAAATAGACGTTTATGTTATACTTATCGAGAAGTCAATTTGAAAATTACATATCGAGAAGTCATTTTAAATTACTCTTTTAGAAAACTAAAAATTAACTTATTGAGATGTCAAATAAATACCCAATTTGTCTAGAAATGGACTGAATTTGATTCCAATTTTTATTTGAATAAATTCAAAATAAAATCAGAATAATTTTGCCAAAAGTATTTTACCAAGATAATTTATTGAATTAAATTATTTTAGTTCTGAGTTATCTATAACTCTAAAAAGATACTTGTAGAGAACCTTGTAAGTTTACACTTATAGATAAATTTACAATGACTTATCGATAAGTTATAATAATGCCTATCGAGAGAAGTCACTCGAGAAGTCAGTAAATTGACTTATCGAGAACTCACTCGAGAAGTCTTAAAATGACTTATCGATAAGTCAGTTAGACTTATAGAGAATGCAGTTCTCTATATACTTTTGATCAATTTGATTCTGCCTTGTGTTAATTTTACATACTAAGGATGTAAATTTACAGCTAGACAGTTTTCTTAGAATTTTGAAAAATTCCAAGCTGAATTTTTTTTTTTGAAAAATAAATATGCAGAGATTTCTGAAAATATTTATAATTCATATTTCAGTTAATTTCCAATTAAATAAATTTAATTTTGATTTACTAGAAATTAAACTGCTGCAACACATTAGCTGAGTTATTGCCTTAAGATGAAGAATTAAGCATTTCAATTTCACATACAAGTCTAGTGAAAGTTGCTTCATCCAAAGGTTTAGTAAAAATGTCAACTAATTGTTTTTTGTTGGAAAAAAATAAGCGCAATGGTACCATTTGTAGCATGTTATCTAATAAAATGGTACCTTACATCAATGTGCTTTGTTCTAGAATGATTAACTGGATTAACCACTATAGATATAGCACTATTATTGTCATACATAATTGGAATTTTATGTAACACTAGGTCATAGTCTATTAGCTGATTTCTAATCCAAAGCACTTGAGCATGGAAACTTCCTGCAGCTATGTATTCAACCTCTACTATAGAAGTTGGCATAGATTGTTGTTTCTTGTTATACCAAGATACAAGTCTTTGTCCAAGAAACTGACAGCTTCCACTAGTGCTCTTTCTGTCAACCCTGTATCCAGCAAAATCTGCATCTGTGTAGCCAACAGCTTCAAAACCAGTTCCCTTAGGATACCACAATCCCAAGTTTGGAGTCCCCTTCAAGTATTTGAAAATTCTCTTTACAACCATCAAATGTGATTCTTTTGGATTGACTTGAAATATTGCACACA
This sequence comes from Apium graveolens, assembly GCF_009905375.1. Lineage (NCBI taxonomy): Eukaryota > Viridiplantae > Streptophyta > Magnoliopsida > Apiales > Apiaceae > Apium > Apium graveolens. Next base: position 167,141,731 of record NC_133650.1, on the reverse strand, counting down.
GACATGTAGCAAACATGATGTCCGGTCTACTTGCAGTTAAGTAAAGCAATGATCCAATCATCCCTCTATAGCTTAAAATATCTACACTTTTTCCCTTTTTATCTTCATCCAACTTTATTGTTGTAGACATAGGTGTAGATGCAGATGAACAATCAACCATACCAAACTTCTTTAATAAATCCTTGACATACTTAGTTTGGCTGATGAAGATTCCATCACTTCTTTGACTGACTTGTAGTCCAAGAAAGTAACTTAATTCCCCCATCATACTCATTTCATATTCACTCTGCATAAGCCCGGAGAATCTTTGGCAAAGCTTTTCATTTGTAGAGACAAAGATGATATCATCCACATAAATTTGAACTAGGATCATATCATCACCATGTTTCTTGTAAAAGAGAGTTTTGTCTATAGTCCCTTTAGTAAAACCATGCTTAAGTAGGAATTCTGACAATGTATCATACCAAGCTCTAGGTGCCTGCTTTAGTCCATATAGAGCCTTGAGTAGCTTGTACACAAAATCTGAAAATTATGGATCTTCAAAGCCAGGTGGCTATTGCACATAAACCTCTTCTTCTAGCTCACCATTTATAAAGGCACTTTTGACATCCATTTGATACACTTTAAATTTGAATGTGCAACAAATGCTAGAAAAATCCTTATTGCTTCAAGTCTTGCAACTGGAGCAAAAGTTTCATCATAATAAATTCCTTCTTCCTGTGAGTAGCCTTTAGCAACCAAACTTTCCTTGTTTCTGGTAACTATACCATTTTCATCCATCTTGTTCCTGGACACCCATTTTGTTCCAATTATACTTATGTTCTTTGGTGCAGGAACTAACTCCCAAACTTTGTTCCTTTCAAACTGATTCAACTCTTCCTGCATGACAGATATCCAATCAGGATCCATTAGATCTTCTTTAGTTTTCTTAGGCTCTACTTGAGACAGAAAGCATGCATGTAGGAATTCATTAGCAGTTGTAATTCTAGTTCTCACACCAGTAGTAGGATCACAAATAATTACTTCTCTAGTGTGATTTCTATCCCACTTCCTTGTGTGGGTTTGTTGACTTATGCCTTCATCATTTTCTTCATTATTGGTATGACTTGTAGATCCTTCTTCTCTTTCTCCCCCTGAGTTTGTGCTGTCAAATTTAGATATTTGAGATGAGCTTCCATTCCCATGATTTTTATGTTCAGTAGTCACTTCATTCATTATCTATTATGCATTAACTTTATCTTCTCCATCAGAATCACTGTCAATGTTGAGGTTTTCAAATGCAAGGGCTTAGCTTCATGATCATCAAGGCATTCTAAGCCTGGACACTTGTCATCATCAAAAGTCACATATGTGCTTTCCATATTCTTTTTTTGATCAATCACATAGACCTTGTAGGCAGTTCTCTCCGATGAATATCCTAGAAAAATTGTTTCAAAAACCTTTGAGTCAAATTTTTCCACATATTCAGAGTTGTCTTTTAAAATGTAACACTTGCTTCCAAACACATGAAGATGCTTTATAGTAGGCTTTCTCTTAGACATGATTGAGTAAGGTGATTTGCCATGGGCCTTGTTAATAAGATATATGTTTTGAGTATAGCATGCAGTGTTAACAGCTTCCTCCCAGAAACTTGTTGGCAACTTGGAATCTTGTAGCATTGTTCTAGCAACTTCAACTAATGTTCTGTTATTTCTTTCAACTACTCCATTTTTTTGAGGTGTTCTCGCAGCTGAGAATTCTTGAACAATGCCTTTGCTTTTGCAGAATTCACTCAATGTTGCATTCTTGAGTTCTGTTCCATTATCACTTCTCTATCTCTTTACACAATTATAATCTTCGGCCTATTTTTCTATCTTCTTGATATGCTCAACTATGATGTTTGAAGTCTCATCTTTAGAGTGCATGAACTCTACCCAAGTGTATCTTGAGAAATCATCCACCATCACAAGTGCATATTTGTTCTTTGAAATTAATAAGACATTTACTGGCCCAAACAAGTCCATGTGAATAAGTTGCAATGGTGTACCTATAGAATTCACATTTTTATACTTGTGACTTGATCTTTTTATTTTTCCTTTCTGTCAGGCTTCACAAACTTCAACTTGAGCAAACTCCAGATTAGGCATGTATCTTACTAACTCCTTTTTGACCAAGGTGTTAATTTCCTTGAAATTCAAATGAGACAACTTTTTATGCCATAGCTTGCTTTGTTCTTCTGATGCCTTGGTGTAGAAGCAACAAATTTCATCCTTATTTGCTGAGTCCAAGTCTGCAACAAATAAGCTTCCTTTTCTTGCTCCTTTCTAAGCAACTACACCAGTTTTCTTGCTGATAAAAGTACATTCTTCTTTGTTGAATAAAACTTCAAAACCTTTATCTGCAAATTGGATAACACTGAGAAGATTCACTTCAAGACCAGGTACCAGTGCTACATCATCAATGACCACATTTCCAGAAACAATCTTGCCATATCCCATTGTGAATCCTTTGTTGTTGTCTCCAAAGGTCACCAAAGGGTCAGCCTTCTCCTCAAACTGTGATAGCAGGGCCTTATCACCTGTCATATGTTTGGAACATCCACTGTCTATGATCCATATGACCTTCATTTTTCCCTGCACATAATGAGTTTTAAGTGTGTCAACCCAAGCAGTGTTGGGCACTTTCTTCTTGTTAACTGATTTAGCAGAAGTAGAATGAGTTGTTTCAGATAAAATAGAATTCATTGACTGTTATACATTTTCCCTATCTATTTTAGACCCAATTTTTGTTTCTTTGAGGTCTACTCTCAGCTTGTGGCAACTTTTCATCACTTTCAAGTTGCAAGGGATGCAATCAAACTTGTCATAGAATGAGTAGGGATCATTTGCATCTGCTTCATTGTATTTGCATGCTCATTTAACTGGTTTGCTAACAACCTTTTTACAAAGGTGAGTTAGGTGATTTACAGAGCCACATTTCTTTCTTGGAGCATCTGCAACATAAGCAAAATTGTTGCTTTTGTTTATCCCAATTTTCCCATTTCTATTTTTCTTCTTCTTTCTTGCATCTTCAGTTTTGGTTTCTTGGACAGGTGTCTTGGAACCTTGGTTGTCCATGAGCTTCTCTACCGCTTTAGAAGATTGAGTTGCTTCTGCATTTTTCTTCTCATTGTCTTCATCAGCAATTTCTTGCTTGATAATCAACTCTTCTTCACTAAAGTTAAGTTCACATGTCTTGAACATAGGTGAACCAACCTTTTTCAGCATTGCTGGAACATTTTCATTTTCTGTTGCCTTTCCTTTGTCACCTATATTTCTCTTCTTGTTGTTCAAGGCATCAAAATTAAGACCAATAGCAATATTTATACATGGCTTGTTTTTCTCATGGTATTGTCCAACCAAATCAAATGCATCCTTGAGGTACTTCATTCTTTTCCAGCTTCTCCCTTAACACTACTTCAATCTCACTTGCACACTTGAGCTTGTTCTTTAGATATGCATTCTCTTGTCTTATAGCTTCAAGATCTACCAACAACAATTCAGCTTCTTGTTTCTCATTTTCAAGCTTCTCGTTATTGAAGAAATTACCGGGGAACTATAATTTTTTTTCTAACCTCTTAATTAGCAGAAACCATACTTGTATGAATGTGAAATATTTCTCTGCTCATCTTCTCTACAGTTTCCTTATATTGATTCACATTTAAATCAATGATAGTGAGAGTTGGTACCTGTGATTATGATGAGGATGACTCTCCTTGGTCCAAGGCCATTAGTGCATAATTTCCAACCTCCTCATCTTCATCATTATTAGAGTCATCCCAACTCTTTTCCACTACAATATAAGTTTTGATTTGTTGTTTCTTCAAAAGAGCTTCATACTTTACTTCCAGTTCAAGATAAGCTTTGTCTTTCTTTGCTTTCTTGGGTTTCCTGCATTTTGTAGCAAAATGGCCTAGTTCATCACAGTTGTAGCACCTTATATTTGATCTGTCAACAGATCCAGTTTTTTAACCATTTTTACTATCAGATGTGTACTTCCCTTTTCCTTTTCAGCTTTTGTATTTGTTGAATGATTGTCCTTTACCCTTGAAGAATCTTGGATTATTTACTCTAATGTTAGAGAACTTTCTTGCCAGATAGGCCATTGACTGATCAAGCTCATCAAGTTCATCTAGGGTGTAGAACTCATCTTCTTCTAATTCCTGAATGATTTGTTCATATGAATAATTATTTCTTTGCTCACTTGCTGAGGCAACTGGTGTCTTGGATCTTGGTTCATCATTAGAGGTCTGGCCTTCATTGACAATTAGAGCACTTGAACCATCTACAACATGCCCTTGAACAGTTCTTAATGATTTCCTTTGAATCATCACTAATTCATATATTTTTAGGATTCCATATAGAACTTCCAGTGTTATTCTGCTCAAGTCTCTCCCTTCTCTGATTGCTGAAATTTTCTGTTCCAAATGATCAGGGAGTGTAAGCAAAAGCTTCAAGTTCACTTCTTCAGCTTCATAGTATTTGTCATGCAGTTGCAAGTCATTTATCAGCTTGTTAAACCTTTCAAACACATCAGTGATACTTTCTTTTGGCTTAGCCATGAAACCCTCATACTGTGAAATCAGTATCCTTCTTTGATTAGATCTAACTTCCTCAGTTCCTTCACAGAGTATTTCAATCTTTTCCTAGATCTTCTTAGCAGTGTCACAGTTGACAATGTTGTTGTACATTACATTATCAAGTGACTCTATCAATATCAGCTGTAAGCCACTATCTAGGGAAACTTTCTCTGTCTCAGGCTCAGTGTACTAAGAAGGGTCTTTAGGAGCATAATGAGATGGAATGACCATATCACCATCTGTAGATTCCTCAACTCTAACCATAGGAGTGAAGGGCCCATTTTTGAAAATCTGAATGTATAGTGAATTGGCCATCCTGATAAATAACAACATTTTCTTTTTCCAAAGAGTGTAGTTAGCTTTGTCAAAAGTAGGAATTTTAATGCTACTGATTTTCTGTGTATTCATTCTTCCAAGATCTTGAATCTGTTTACTTTCAGATTTTGCTCTGATACCACTTGTTAGGTAATGAATTACACACAGGGGGGTGAAAGTGTTTTTATGTTTTATGCTTTTCTTGAAATATTTATGGTTGTGAATAAAGTAAATCAAATCTTGTAATAAGATGTGTTAAGACTGAAATTAAACATGCAACAATGAATAACACAGATATTTCAAAACTCACTTAATTTTATATTAAAATTAAGAATGTTTTTCTACAAAATTTATAGGCTCTTTGTTGATAAAGAGCTTAGCTTCAATCTTGAGAGAATACAAGAATTTCCCTGATCTGATTGTTCCCACTAACAAAGGACCAGTGTTAACTTTATATGATAGTTAACTACTGGTTTACACAGTGTACAATAAGAGATGTTATTCACTTTAGTAAACTATCACTTATCATTCCATATTAGGAAAAGTATATCTTCCATTTCTGGCTTAGCATATCTTTGCATACTGTGTTAATTTTTATCATCTTTTGTCAGTTAATCTTCACCCTTGATCTTGCACACTCTTCAAACTGCTTTTTGTAGACTTGTCAATCTAACTGGCTGGATTGTTTATTGATTGTTAATCTTGGATATTGAACTGGTCTGCAATAGAGATCTCCAGTTTGGCATATAGAGATCTTGACATCTCGATAAGTATATTGACTTATCGAGATTTTTAATACTCCATATTTGATTTGACTTATAGAGGTCTCTGAGTTCTCTATAAGAGAATTTAGCTTGTCGAGATCTCTCATCTTCATATCTTCACTTTTGCTTATTGATATCTCTGAGTTCTCTAGTGATTTATTGACTTGTCGATTACTCAGAGTTCTCTAGTCAAATTTGACTTGTTGATAACTCAGATTTCTCTAATGATTTTTGACTTGTTGATATCTCTGAGTTCTCTAGTGAAATTTGACTTGTCGATAACTCAGAGTTCTCTAGTGAATTTTGACTAGTCGATAACTCTGAGTTCTCTAGTGAAGGAATGACTTGTCGATATCTCCAATCTCCAAGTCTTCAATTTGGCTTGTCGATATCTCTGAGTTCTCTAGTAGCTTTCCTAAGTTCTCTATAATTCATTCCGGAGTTCTCGAATGACTTCTTTATAACACTAAATCTGTGACTTGTAGAGATCTTGATTTAGAACATTTTTCTCAAAATAGATTTATTCAACTCCAAGCTTCTTCATAATTCTTCTGAGGCACGATCTTCTTGATCTTCTTCCAGATAGAATTCTCAGGCTTTATACTGTTTAAAGAAAAAGACTCCACTTTGCTCTTTGACATTTTTACAGACTTTAAATGTTATAATACAAAATGTAAACTAAGATTACAATTCAACTTACTTAGGATTGTCAATTTGACTTAGTCTTGTTAAGGTACAGGCATGTCTTGCACAATAGATGTTGATAACATCAACAGATGATGAAAAATCAACGGATGATAGGAAATCAATGGATGATGATTTCAACGGATAAATCAGTATTTGTCACATCAGTTGATCTTCGAGGAGGAAAAGGAAATAGGAATTTCAAGGCGGTGAAGAACTTTATCTCAGAAGCAATAGTATATGGTTTCCTTGTTGTTAATAGAATTGGATTCCTTATATATTGGTAGATTTGCTCTATATGAAGTACATATTAGGTTCATGCTATAAGCATTGCGACATTGTTATATCTTTCACATAACCTAGAAGCTCTCAAGGATATTTGTTCATCCTTTCGAGAGAGTACATGTGTAATAAGTTTTTATCAGTTAATATAAAAACTGTTGATTATGTTGAAGCTTTGTCAATTAAATTGTGTTAACAGTATTCACCCCCCCCTCTACAGTTTATTCAAGGCCTAACATTATCAACTTGATAAAAAGAATAGGGTCTTATTCAAGAAGAAGACAGAGTCATTATTTGACAAACACCTGCAATTTCCTCTTAAGTGGTCACTTGGAACAGTCAATCTCATGATTGTCTCTCAGAAGATATAATGTTATGAGAACCTTGATGAAGTTTCAAAATTTACTTAGACATTCTTTTTGCTTTCAGAGATAAAATCTATTGAAATCATCATCAATCATAACAAGAAATACTGTGCAAATGAAGAAATAACTCATGAGTTTTCTGCATCCAAAATTCCACTGCATAATGGAGCAGCTGAAAAGAATAATAGAGTACTCAATGAGGCGGATAGAATAATGCTTGGAGAATCAAAGATGTCTACATTCTTCTAGACCGAAGCTATTATTAATAAAAGCATATTTTAGAATACTACATTGATTAATCAAGCACTTGGAAAGAAGCCAACATGGAAACTTCTTCATAACTTTGTGTTGAGTGGCATTTATGACACTTTATAATGCTCTAATAAGCTTTGAATTGATGCCTTTGTACTCAAATTGTTAAGTGTTTTAACGTATTTTCGAGTATTTTTGCATTTCAGGCATTGCCTAGTTAATTAGGTGCATTAGCATTATTTTGGTGCTAATTTGGTGTCAAGGTGGTGTTGGAATAAAAGCTCGTTGAAAGCCAGCTCGAAGCTGCAAGAAAAATAAAGAAGTCAGTTTTGGCAGAAGCCCAGCGCGTCCGCCCTGATGAAGCGTGCGGCCGTGCCTAAGTTCAGAATGTCAGCGCGCCCGTGCTGATCAAGCGTGCGGTCGCGCCGTGTCGGGATGCAGAATTCTGATTCTATTATAATTCAAATTGGGAGACTTCTATGCTGCATGGGGCTGCTATATTAACAACTCTAGGTCATTTTTAATAAGTAATCAAGCCAGAGACATATCAAGGAGAACGTAAGAAGACCTTTTTAGCACGATTCAACGAAGACATAGAAGATCTTGTTTTTACTTGTGAACCTTTGTTTTAAGTTGTATTTGGATGCTAGTTTTCTTACTTTTGAACCTTAATCTTGTTTTGTACTTGGTTTTAATTATCTGTTATAAAGACTATATTTTATATACCATGCTTTCATTGGAACCCACGTTGATGATGAGTCTGATTATGGGCTAATCATTATCGTGGGGTTCTAGCAGATTTATTTATGGATTTCTTTAGTTAAATTATTTGATGCCTTAGTATGTGGTGATTGTATGAAATCCTAGTATTGGTTGTGCGTATTTGTCTTATGAGCATCGCGAACTTATAAGATAGTGTGTTAATTTTTAATGAAGCGAAAATGAATTTAAGGATTTAGAACTTTCCATGCTAGCATAGGTTCATGTATTCGATATGCATGATTCGTAGGTAATTTTAACCATCTTACTTGCCCTGTGTAATCAAGATAGATAACTTGTGCTTAAACCGCTATGTTGTCAAATTCTATAGACATAGAGGGTCTCAATATAATTGGTGTCTATTCAGTTTCTATCTCTTTTGTGGATGTCTGGTAGTATGGTACTCGTGCAACGAAAGTTGGCGTTTATCAGTTTCGTTTTATCTGATTAGTGTCATCACCATTGCATGCTAAGGTTAAGAACAATAAGGCTATTGAATGAAGTATTTAATGAAGTTAGAATCCCATGCTTGTCATATATATTAATTCAATCAATCTTATTCTCGTAGTTATAAGCATTAGTTTAATTCTTAGTTATAAACAACCTCAATTTGTCATCGTCTTAGCATTGAATAATAACCATACATTGTTGCTTAAGTGCGTGAATTAATTAGTTAACTAATACAGTCTCTGTGGGAATGAACTAGAAAAGATTCTATACTACTTGTGAACTCGTATACTTGCGTGTATTATTAGCGCGTGTTTAGCGACTAACACTTTGGCTGCAAATGCTTCATTCTAAGAAATCAAATGGAGTTTATTGATGAGTTTAAAGTTGAATCAGTAGGAAGAATACTTGTTAGTTGTTCAATAGGAAAAACCTACGGGATCTGCAATCTGAAAATCAAAAGAGCAATTATGAAATCAATCCATGATTCATCAATTGAAAAGAAGATTCAAGGATTGAAGGATCAGATCTTTTAAGATGTTCTCAAAACAAGAGATACGGGGAATGATTGGAAAGCTGATGATGGTGATATTTTTATAGAAATCATCAAGTATATTGTTAATCCAAGACATGTGGAAATAACAATTGAATAAAAAATGGAATAGTCATTGTTTAATTCAACAAAACAGCCATTGATCAAAATGAGCTGGTCATTGATAAGTTATCAGTTGATAGAGAAACTGAAATGACATCAACTACTAATGAAGTTGTAGTCTCTCATGCATGCAGGGGGAGTATCAAGCAACTTCAGTTCAAACTCTCTGCAGCTTAGAAAGGTTTTATCATCAACACTATACTTGCCCTCTCAAGGAAAATGGATAAGGAGTCATTTATTCAATTTATCTTCTGGAGACACGCCTTTCAAAGTAGAAAACATAAGAATCACTCAAGTGGAATGTTATGTGCTAAAAATAAATATTCTTAAATTGCAAGCGCACAATTCATCGTTTTAATTATTTTAGATTCGTTCTGCAGAGACTATATATTTTTGCACAACCTTAAAATTTAACTTAGGAGAACTAGACAATTCAATTTCAAGATGAATTTATTTTCACTAATTAAAAATTAAATAAGAAAAAAAAAATATAAAGATGAATAAAAAGAGAGTAACTAAAAATGCTAAGTTAACTATAAAGTCAATAACAAAGAAATTAGTTGATAGGGATAAATAAGTCCAGATTTTATAATTAATGGGCTGATAGGCCCAATAAAAAGATATATGATACTCAGACCAGAAAGGTTAAGCCTGATGGACCAGATCCGGTCTGATGGAATAAAAAAGGCCCAAAAGCCCTGATTATTAATTAAATTCGTAATTAATTAATAAGGGACAAATCAGATGTTGAAAAGAGTCCCGATAAGGATATAAATCCTTGGAGATTAGCCTCAAGGGGACCTAAAAGGATAAGGAATCAGTTTCCTACTACCTAGGACTCCAAAGTCCATTTTAATTATGAGACTTGCCCACCAAGTCTCCTATACCAAGTCCAATTCAAGGACTCCCAACATCTATATAAGGGGTCTCACCCCCATCAATCAGAACTACGTTTTTTGGCTTGATTCTCTAATTCACAGAGATACGTAGGCATCTCGTAAAGGCAGATTGAGTCACAAAACACGAGAGCAGCCAGCCTTGAGCTCCCGAATCTTAGTATTAAATATAGCAAGTAATAACCTTAGTTTTTTTATCCATAACATTTGGCGCCGTCTGTGGGAAAGCAACAACAACCATGGCGAGAACACGGAGAACAATTGGAGCTCTAGAGGAAGGAACACCATCAGAGACAACCCAGGTGATTTCATCAACCGTGGAGGTTCCTCCCCATTCAACTTATGCATCTACTCAGAGGGAAGCCCAGACAGGGGCAACTCAACCTCAACCACAAGGGACAACTCCCCCGATTATTCAAGGTTGGAGGAAGCGGATATGCTGGGCGAGGCGAAGCACGAGGGCAGTCACCCCCCTATATACGAGGTTTGGGTCCTATTCCTGAGGATCGGGAATTTTCTGGTCCTTATACTGAGAGAGACTCCGAATCTTCGGATGATGAAGTGGCCCCAAGAAGGAGGCGTCCTGGAAAAGAGCCAATGGCCGATGGAAGGCAACGCCCCCAAAGCACCCCAGGGGCGAATCCCCAAGAAGTGCAGGAAAGGATCAGGGCTCATGAGGCTGAAATCCAAAGGCTGAGGCGTGATTTGGAGGCTCACCAAGCCACCAGACCCCACATACCTCCTAGGGGGAGAAATCCTCCTCCTATCATAGACTTGGATGGTCCGGTAAGAAGAAGGACTGCTGTCCCAAGAACTGATCCAAGCAATCTCCTTCCCCTTGGAGATCCTGATGATCCAACTCCACCCTTCACAGAAGCGATAATGAATGCCCATATCTCAAGGAAATTCAAGATGCCCACTATCAAAACCTATGATGGCACGGGAGACCCCGCTAATCATGTTAGGACATTCTCTAATGCACTGCTGCTGCAACCCGTGAATGATGCTATAAAATGTCGGGCCTTCCCTCAAACCCTGTCGGGTATGGCTCAAAGATGGTACAGTCGCCTACCCCCAAATTCTATTGGATCATTCAGAGAATTAAGTCAGGCTTTTATTAAGCAATTCATCAGTGGAAGAGTCCATGAGAAAAGTTCAGCATCTCTTATGAGTCTTGTGCAGGGAGCTAAGGAATCCTTAAGAGATTACCTGAACCATTTTACAAAGGAGGCTTTAAAAGTCCCAGACCTTGATGATAAGGTAGCCATGATAGCACTGCAACAAGGAACTAGGGATGAGTTTTTCAAGATGTCTTTGGCCAAACGACCCCCTGAGAGCATGTTGCAGCTCCAAGAGAGGGCAGGGAAGTATATCAAGGTTGAAGAAAGTATGAGGAAGACCGTAGTAAGTAATGAGCCCACTGGAGGCAAGAAACGAAAAACTGATTTGGAGTATATTGCTAAGGACAAATATCCTAGAACCGAACAAAACCCTGATTCAACCCCCAAGAAGGGAGGACCTGGGCAAAAGTTCACTGAATACGCTAGGCTGAATGCTCCTAGAAGTCAGATTTTGATGGAGATTGAGAAAGACAGAGATATTCGCTGGCCTAAGCCCTTGAAGGCTGATCCCGCCAAGCTAGATAAGGGCAAGTATTGCAGGTTTCACAAAGATGTTGGCCATGACACCGATGAGTGTAGGCAATTGAAAGATGAAATTGAGTTTTTGATTCGAAAAGGAAGATTGAACAAGTATACTGGAGAAGGAGGGGATAGGAATAATAATGGAAGGAAGAACTTTGAGGATCGTAGGAGGGACCAAGACGATCAGGGGTGAAACCCCCAGCCTAGAGGACCAGTTATAAACACCATTTATGGAGGGCCGAGACCTCGAGGGCCTGTGATAAACACGATCTTTGGAGGTCCAACTGCTGCTGGATTGTCCAAAAATTCCAGAAAGGCATACACTAGAGAGGTTATGCATATTGTTGAAGAAGCCCCGAAGAGGGCCAGGACAGAAGTAACATTGGCTTTTGATGATTCCGACCTAGAGGGTGTGAAGTTTCCCCATGACGACCCGCTGGTCATAACACCAATAATAGGAAATAGCCCGGTTAAGAGGGTCCTTGTAGATAATGGTGCTTCTGTGGATATCTTGCTCCACGACACCTTTCTAAGGATGGGGTATAACGACTCCCAGTTAACACCAACCGACATGCCGATATATGGATTTGCTGGAGTAGAATGTCCTGTGGAAGGGATAATCAAATTGCCTACCACCATAGGTACGGAGCCAAGGCAAGCAACGCAGATGCTGGATTTCATGGTGGTAAAGGCTAGTTCAACTTATAATGCTATCATGGGGAGAACAGGGATACATGCCTTCAAGGCAGTCCCCTCTTCCTACCATTCAGTCATGAAGTTTCCCACCCAAAACGGGATTGGAGAAGAGATAGGAGATCAAAAAATGGCTAGAAGCTGTTATGTGGCCTCTTTGAGGGCAGATGGAGTCGGGGGGCAGGTTCTTCCTACTGAAGATATGGATGTTCGAGAAAATGATGAGAATGGAGGAAGGCCAGCAGAAGAATTGGTCTCGGTTCCTTTAGACCCCGAGAATCCTGAGAGGACGACTTTTATTGGAGCCACATTAGAGGAGCCCCTTAGAGGGAAGTTAGTGAAATTTTTGCAAGAAAATAGTGATGTGTTTGCATGGTCAGCAGCTGAGATGCCAGGCATAGACCCGGAGTTAATTACTCACAAGCTAAACGTAGATCCAAGCCGGAGGACAGTGAAACAAAAGAAAAGAAATTTTGCCCCGGAAAGACAAGAGGCTATAAAGCAGGAAGTGGAAAAGCTCTTAGAGGCTGGTTTCATTGAGGAGATTCAATTTCGGGAGTGGTTAGCAAACCCTGTAATGGTGAAGAAGGCTAATGGAAAGTGGAGGATGTGTATAGACTTCACCGATCTGAATGATGCATGCCCCAAAGACTGTTTTCCGCTGCCTAGAATTGATACTTTGATTGATGCCACCGCTGGACATGAGATGCTGAGTTTCATGGATGGGTTTAACGGATACAACCAGATCAAAATGCATAAGGATGACATTCCAAAGGTATCATTTATCACTGACTTTGGTGTTTATTGTTATCTTGTTATGGCGTTTGGTCTCAAGAATGCAGGAGCCACCTATCAAAGGTTGGTGAATAGAATTTTTAAGGATCTTATTGGTAAGACTATGGAAGTCTATGTTGATGACATGTTAGTCAAGAGTCTAGTAAAGACTGATCATATAGCCCATTTAAGGGAAGCTTTTGAGGTCCTGAGGTACCACAAGATGATGTTGAATCCGACGAAGTGTGCTTTCGGAGTAGGATCTGGAAAAGTCTTGGGATTGATGGTCTCGAAGAGGGGAATTGAGGCAAATCCTGATAAAATAAAGGCAATCCTGGACATGGAACCCCCCAAAACTGTCAAGGATGTTCAGAAGCTCACAGGAAGGGTTGCTGCATTAGGACGATTCATCTCCAAGTCAGGAGACAAGTGCTTGTCATTTTTCAAGTCACTAAAGAACATCAAAGACTTTGTATGGAGTGAGGAAAATCAGAAGGCATTTGAAGAGTTAAAGAAGTATATGGGCCAGGCCCCGTTGTTGGCCAAGCCAGTTCTGAATGAAGTTTTATTCTTGTACTTGGCTGTTTCAGAGAGCGCCTTGAGCGCCGTGTTGGTTAAGGAGGAACTGAAAGTCCAGAAACCCGTATACTATGTCAGCAAAATTTTGCATGGTGCTGAGTTGAATTATTCAGCCATTGAGAAATTCGCTTTAGCCTTGGTAATGGCTTCAAGAAAGCTGCGTCCTTATTTTCAAGCTCACCAAATTGAAGTGTTAACAAATCAGCCACTGAGAAATATCATTCACAATCCCAAGGTAAGTGGGAGACTGATTAAGTGGGCAATAGAGTTGGGAGAGTTCGATCTCAAGTATAAGCCACGTACGGCCATAAAAGCCCAGGCACTAGCTGACTTCATAGTGGAATGTACCATACCCAACCAAGAAGTCGGGGGGCAGGAAGATACCATACCTCAAGACAAGGGAGTCGACAATGGGGACAAGGATAAAGAATATTGGGTTCTCTATTTTGATGGAGCATCAAAAACAAATTCCAGTGGAGCAGGGTTGATTTTGCAAAGCCCTGATGGATTCTTAATTGAGTATGCTATGAAGCTAGACTTCCCAACCACAAACAATGAGGCAGAGTATGAAGCCCTGATTGCTGGCCTTGGTCTAGCTGGGACACATAGAGTCAAAAACTTAAAGGTCCGTGGAGACTCGAAGCTGATCATATCCCAGGTAAAGGGAGAATTTGAGGCAAGGGATGATACGATGGCTAAGTATGTTCGCCTAGTAAGGGCTGTGATGACCCAGTTTAATGAATGCCATGTTGAACACATTCCAAGGGAAGAAAATGCTAAAGCAGATGCGCTATCAAAGTTTGCTTCATCTGAGATTGAAAAAAGTTCATGAAGTGTGTACTTCCGGGTTTTGAAGACACGAAGCATAGATGTTAAGCTTGTGGCTCCCGTAGGCTTGGGGACGTCATGGATTGATCCCATCAAGGCTCACATTCAGACCGGTTGGTTGCCAAGCGATGCAATTGAGGCACGGAAGTTAACTGTTCGAGCACTAAGGTACTCTTTGATAGATGGGATTCTATATAAAAGATCTTTCGTGGTTCCTTATTTGAGGTGTCTCAGGCCCGATGAGGCACGCTTAGCTCTTGAGGAAGTGCATGGAGGTATTTGTGGGCAACACTTGGGGGGCAGGGCCTTGGCTCATAAGATAACCCGTTTAGGCTTCTATTGGCCAGAAATGATGGCTGATGCCAAAGAATATGTAAAGAAGTGTGATCGCTGTCAGAAGCATGCACCAGTCGCCAGACAACCCCCCGAGATGCTGACCTCTATCAACTCACCTATTCCCTTTGCTATGTGGGGGATGGATATTCTAGGGCCTTTTCCTATGGCCACAGCACAAAGAAAGTTTCTGATTGTAGCCATTGATTATTTCACCAAGTGGATCGAAGCCAAACCTTTGGCCAAAATCACAACTAAGCAGGTTGCACAATTTCTGTGGGAAAACATTATGTGCCGATATGGAATTCCCCGTATCCTCATCACTGACAATGGAACACAATTCAACAACGAGGAATTCAAGAAGTATTGCGAAGAAAATGAAATTGAGTTACAGTTCACCTCTGTGGCTCACCCGCAAGCCAATGGGCAAGCGGAGGTAGCAAATCGGATAATCCTGGATGGACTAAAGAAGAGGATCGAAAAGTCAAGAAATAATTGGGTGGATGAGATACTTCCCATATTATGGGCCTATAGGACTACCTGTAGAGTCACGACAAATGCAACTCCTTTCATGTTGGCATATGGGGCAGAAGCAGTAGTTCCCGTGGAGATATCACATTCCTCTCCAAGGATTCAGGCTTTTGATGAAAAAGAAAATGAAGAAGGGCAGAAGTTAGCCCTGGATTTAATCGATGAAGTGCGAGATAAAGCACATGCAAAGATAGTAGAATATCAGAAAAAAGCTTCATTCTACTACAACTTAAGGGTTAAAGAGAGGTTTTTTAAACAAGGTGATCTAGTTTTGAGAAAAATAGAGGCTTCTGGTGTTGGACAGAAAGGAAAGCTCGCCCCAAATTGGGAAGGGCCGTACAGAGTCAAGAGCGTTCAGGGTAGAGGAACCTACAAGCTGGAGACTATGGATGGTTTTGAAGTCCCGAGAACCTGGCACGCACAAAACCTGAAGGTTTACTACGTGTAAGATGGTCGAAGTACGATTCTCACTTGTCATTATGACAAGTAGGTTTAAAAGCACCTTGAAGCTTTGTTTGCATAGTATTTTTATTTTTTAGCTATTATAGATCAGGGTCGAACCCATATTATGTAAGGTTTTGGAAAACCAGACTTGAAATTGAAGAGTTCGAAATTATTTCAACCTATGGATGTTTGAGTTGTGATAATACTTGTGTGGCCCATTAAGCCAAGTTTGAATATTAAAGTATCGGAAAAATGAAGGAGAGAATGCAAATAAGGAAAGTAGCATATAAAATAGCCCCGGAGGGTAATAAGTTTTAATATAAACAAAAGTCCAAACATAAGTTAAGGATAAAATTACAGAATAGAAAAACTACTCCTCCATGCGGGAGCCTTCATTCTCTTTCTCCTTATCAGCGCCTTCAGCGTCCTTCGCAGGAGAAGCGGGAGGAGAAGCAGTGTTAGGATCCAAGATGCGATCATCTGGCTGAGGGGAGTTGAAGAGGGCGTCTATGCTGTCCTCCAACTCAGCCTGCTCGGGACTTATAAAGTCCTTAGGGTCGACTAAGCCCGGATGCTTCTCAGAAACCGCCTTTACGGCCGCATCCCATCCCTGAGTAAACTGTAGGGAATAAAGACCATCATCATGAATCTCCATGAGATTCTTAAACTTGTCAGAATCCATGTAGTCATCAATGAGCTTATCCTTATCGCTCCTAAGTTTCACCAGCTCGGAATGAGCCTTAGCCAGCTCCTCTTTCTTCGTGTCCAGCTTCTTCTCCAGGACCTTGGCTCTCTCCTCCCACTTCTTCATCTCCTTCTCAAAATCATCAGAGTTACCCTTCCAGGATCTAGCCTGATGTAGGGCCGCCTGGAAATAGGTATTACTCTGCAAAGAAATATGTATGAGTTAGCACATATTCATTGGGATACAAGAAAAGTTGAAATTCACAAAAGGAAGAGAAGAAAAAAGAAAATTACCGCAGCTTGGGCTTGAGAACCCAGAAACTCAATAGTCTCGATATCACTCCCCGTAACAATGTCAGTGAAATCGTGGGGAGTGATGGAATGGTACGACCAATCCTTGGCATGTTTGGTGGATCCAACCACCGTATCGCTCCTCCTGAAGCCCCAGTTAGGCCTGAAGGAATGTGCCTTAAGTGGAGGATCCACATCGTCCCCCAGCTCAACCACCGGGACGTGGGGCTTAAGGAAAGAAGGACCGTCAGGTTTGCTCCTGGGGTCCCTGTTTAACTTGGCCCTCTTCTGGCGGCCAGATTCCCCCTCCTTGGGCCTATTGACATTATTAATAGCCTCACAAGCTGAAAGGAAAAGCAGAAGGAATATTAAAATCCAGAAAAAAAGAAAAAGTGCGATTAAAGAGAAGGAAAAATAATTACGCAGGTATAAATTTACCCTTATCACTGGCCTGGGAGAGACCAACTTTCTTCAAGGAAAACTCCTCTAAAAGGGTCCAGGTGTCTGTTTTCCCATCATCTGAAATTAAGGCTTGGTAGGCCACCTCCTCCTCATCAGTTAATCTGATGCTACCAGGACTACCATCTGATACTTTGCAAAATGGCCTACGGAAGAGTGTGGCCCAATCACCCCCAGCCCAGGTCAGCCTGACAAACTCATCCCTCCATTTAGGGTTGTTCTCGACTATAGAGTTACTATCAAAGATATGGGGAATTTTGGGCCGTTGGCGAATTAAAACCCAGCCCGGCTGACTCATGGAACTATTATAGAATTGGAAAACTTTCCTAAAGACAGCTACGGAAAGAGGGAAGCTATTCCTGAGACAAAGGACCATAAAACAGATAATGTTCCTCCAGGCGTTAGGAGGGAGTTGACAAGGGTTGATTCGTACATCGGCTAGTAAACGAGGAATAAATTCATGGAATGGGAACCTAAGACCTGCGGTCAGGGCTCCTCGATAAATGAACAGGGTATCCCCCTCCCAATTACAAGTCCTATCCCCAGGGGCGGCTGGAGTGATCCTAAGGTGGGGTGGAAGTCTGTACAAGGTGTTCATAGACTCTATCCTACCATCTAACTCATGAAAAGTGTTACCATGATTATACGAATCTAACTCAGATAGAGAAGGATATTCATCACCTCTCGAGTTAATCATATCAATGAGGGAAGTATATGGAGATTGAATTTGAATGTTTGTACCTCTTTTAGAGACATTCATCTTCTGCAAACGAGCCAGGTCACGGTCCGCCATTGATATGCTTCGGTTGAAGGCTTGAAACCCAGAAATACTTGAAAATGGTGGAGCTGCGGTGGCTTTGATAGCCGGAAATCGCCTTCTCAAAGGGAGAACTCTAGAGAAAATTGTGAGAGAAAATGAGAAGTGGGAAGTGAAGTGAGGGTTCTCACTCCACACTACACTTATATAGGCGAAAAGCTCGGAATATGAGGTGTTTTTAGGCCCATTTAGCCAGGCCCAACCTAGAGGCCCATCTACAAGAAGTATCAGGAACAATCTAGAAGCTCCTGTGGAATTTAAAAAATCAAAAATCGACCAGAACCTTAATATGGTTCGATCAGAGTCCTGATCGATGCAAAAGAGGATCCTGATCAATATCTTATTCGAACAGGAGGGAAGAAATCCCCTAAGATCGATCAGAGTCCTGATTGACACAGAAGAGAGTCCTGATCGATATCTTATTCGAATAGGAGGGAAGAAATCCCCTAAGATCGATCAGAGTCCTTATCGACACAGAAGAGAGTCCTGATCGATATCTTATTCGAACAGGAGGGAAGAAATCCCCTAAGATCGATCAGAGTCCTGATCGACACAGAAGAGAGTCTTGATCGATATCTTATTCGAACAGGAGGGAAGAAATCCCCTAAGATCGATCAGAGTCCTGATCGACAGAGAAGAGAGTCCTGATCGATATTCCATTCGATCAGAATGGTCGAGAGCCATTTAATTCGATCAGAGTCCTGATCGAAATCGATCAGGAATCCTGGTCGATTAAGCCCGTATAACAATCGACTAGGGTGTCACTTTGAAGGCCAATTCGGTCAGAATCCTGATCGAAATCGATCAGGAATCCTGTCGACCAGAATGTAAGATCCTGAGCTAATTCGATCAGGATCCTGATCGATTTTGGCTGCATCCTGATCGATTTTGGCTGCATCCTGATCGATTTTGTCTGCATCCTGATCGATTTTGAATGCATTCTGATCGATTTTAAGCCAGAAAATTAAGGATAAGTCCCAGAAATTAGGGAAAAAATCCATAAATTAAGGATAAATCCCAGAAATTAGGGAAAAAATCCAGAAATTAAGGATAAATCCCAGAAAATTAGGGAAAAATCCCAGAAATTATGGAAAAAATCCAGAAATTAAGGATAAATCCCAGAAAATTAGGGGAAAATCCCAGAAATTAGGGAAAAAATCCAGAAATTAAGGATAAATCCAAGAAATTAGGGAAAAAATCCAGAAATTAAGGATAAATCCCAGAAAATTAGGGAAAAATCCAGAAATTAGGGAAAAATCCCAGAAAATTAGGGAAAAATCCCATAAAATTAGCATAAATCCCAAAAATTAAGGGAAAAATCCAGAAATTAGGAAAAATCCCAGAAAATTAGGGGAAAATCCCAGAAATTAGGGAAAAAATCCAGAAATTAAGGATAAATCCCAGAAATTAGGGAAAAAATCCAGAAATTAAGGATAAATCCCAGAAAATTAGGGAAAAATCCAGAAATTAGGGAAAAATCCCAGAAAATTAGGGAAAAATCCCAGAAAATTAGGATAAATCCCAGAAATTAAGGGAAAATCCAGAAATTAGGAAAAATCCCAGAAAATTAGGGAAAAATTCCTGGAAATTAAGATAATTTCTGAATAAAAGGAAGATTCATTGTAAATGTGTAGGTCGCTCCACACTTTACGCAAAAACGAAACCCTGAAAGGGAACGACTAACTTCTGCGAAACCTAATCAATGTTTCCCAAAAGTTGGGGGGCAAATGATAGGGATAAATAAGTCCTGATTTTATAATTAATGGGCTGATAGGCCCAATAAAAAGATATATGATACTCAGACCAGAAAGGTTAAGTCTGATGGACCAGATCCGGCCTGATGGAATAAAAAAGGCCCAAAAGCCCTGATTATTAATTAAATTCATAATTAATTAATAAGGGACAAATCAGATGTTGAAAAGAGTCCCGATAAGGATATAAATCCTTGGAGATTAGCCTCAAGGGGACCTAAAAGGATAAGGAATCAGTTTCCTACTACCTAGGACTCCAAAGTCCATTCTAATTATGAGACTTGCCCACCAAGTCTCCTATACCAAGTCCAATTCAAGGACTCCCAACATCTATATAAGGGGTCTCACCCCCACCAATCAGAACTACATTTTTTGGCTTGATTCTCTAATTCACAGAGATACGTAGGCATCTCGTAAAGGCAGATTGAGTCACGAAACACGAGAGCAGCCATTAAAGGCCTTGAGCTCCCGAATCTTAGTATTAAATATAGCAAGTAATAACCTTAGTTTTTTTATCCATAACATTAGTGGAAGAAAAAAATAATTAACATTTATCAAATACTGAAGTAAGATGAGTTTTTAATAATCTAAATAATTAATTACTAACAATTAACTAATAAAGAGAGCAGGATTAAACTTTTAATTAAGGAACAACTAATCAACCATAATTAAAACAATGTTAACTTCTAAATCTGCTACACAGAAATCATATTAATAAATTGGAACTAGGACCATCTAACAAAATAGAATTCATATTGGGCCAACAAAAATATGTGTAATTCAATTAAACCATAAAAGATGAACTTGGGTCGAGGTGTAAAATGGGCCTCTATATGGGCTAGAGTCTACAAATGGACCAAAAGCAAAAGGAAACTAGCATGTTAAATCTGAAAAATTCACTACGTAAACTAGTAGTCAAAACAAACAATTTACTTTTAGTTAATGCTGTTAAATACTATGTTAATGACAAATTACAAATTCAATTATCACTACTTGATCATACTGCTATTTTAATGAATTGGTTTATTAAATAACGTGAATTACAACTATGCATTAAATAATGACAAATAAAGAAAGGAGGTGGGCTTTGAGTAAACAAAGAAAACATGGACCTAGATTTAATTAAATAACTAAAGTACATATCGTGAACTTTTAATTTTAATTAAAATTAAAATGGGCAAGGAGACAAAGAGACTTACTTTGTGATCTTGGAAAATAATGCAGATACATAAAAGCAGCAAGTAGACATAACAAAGTAAAAAAATGAAAACAGGTACTCAAATTAATTACAAACAAAATGCAAGGTTAGCCTTTGATCCAAAACTAGTTTAGATAGAAAATATCAAAATAACACTAATTTTAACAACTGCACTAGCAAGATCCCAACACAAATTGAACTTTGTGCCGGGGTGAAGCTTTTGACAGAAATGCAACGAGCGCCAAATAAAGAAGATAGACAAAGCAAGTAAATTTATATATTTTATACTACGAAAATAGATCCAGCATTAGACCAACAATAAAATTAAATTTAGAACACTATTTTAATAGGAAGCTAAATTTAGAGGACTCCTTTCAAATCTCCAAATATATAATTTGTGATATGTTAAAAGATATCATAACCTAATATAAATATAACAAGACATAAAAGTAGAGGAGAAAATGTAATAAAAAAAACTTGAATGACATTAATTGAAGAGGGTGTTTACAATGATTGAAAGCTATTACAATGAAAATGAAAACTAGATCTAGAAATTGAAAAGAGAGGTTACTAATAAAATTAGGGTAACACTGAAACTAGATATCCAATATAAGGGGGAAATGGGGGTATTTATAGCTAAAAAGTAGGGGTTTAGGGTAGAGTTAGGTGAATCTTGGTCATTCAAGTGAGAGGTGTATTTTGTTGATTTTGATCCTTGATTTCCATCAACTCTTTCTTTTGGTTTTTTCTTCAAGTTGCTTGGTGACATTATATTTCTTCCATTTTTTCCTTTTCTCCTATTTTCTTCACATTTCTCATTATTCCAAATATCTACAAAATGATGATAATGCAACAAATTAATTTATTTAAAATATGAAAGTAAGCAATAAATAGGTATAAAATTATGCAAAAAATATGTGATTATCATATTATTTGTACAACAACTTTCTATTCAAGAAAGAACCCAAGTAAGTAAAAGAAACTCTTCTGGAATCAAATTGGATTATAACCAAGCAACAAGTGCTAAACCAATTTGAAGTAAACAAAGTCAGGAAGTTGGTGCCTAGACCAATAGACAGTTTAGTCAATGAAACTAAGTGGGTACTCACAATCAAGGTAGATGGAAATGGCATGACTTCAAGGAACAAATCTAGTATGGTTACTAAAGACTATCTGTAGGAAGTGAAGATTGACAGTAATGGATCATTCTCACTAATAACGAAATTGGAAGCAATCAAAATATTTTCAATATATTCAGCTCATGTCAGTTTCAGAATCTATCATACTGAAGCAGAAAGTGCTTGTCAACTTGATGATTTTAAAGAAGGAGATTATGTACTTCATAACTCTTGATCTTGAAGATTCAAGACTTTTAAAGTTTTTGGACTGGTTTCTGAAAGCACTTTATGGATGTGGACCATCATCTAGAGACTGGTATAAATCTTTATATCAGATTTTACTTGAAGATCATTTCTCCAGAGGTACAACGGTTTTAAACTCTCCTTTTTTTATAAGTGTAAATTTCTCTAGTAGAATTGTACAATTCTCTATGGATAATATAATATTGGTTCTGCAGTTGATAAACTCTGTAAAAGGTTTATCTAACATATTGTTAAGTAAATATAATATGAGCGTGATGAGTGCACTCACTTATTTTCTTGAGGTCAAGTAAATCAAGTGAGTGATGGAATTTTTTTTAAGTCAAAAAAATTTATGCATGCTCCTTTAAAGAAGTTTGAATTAGCTTATTGTACATCTGTAAAATCACTCATGCCAACCATTTTCATACTTGAAATGAATACTAAGAAAGTGGACATTTCCAGATATAGGATCATATTTGGTTCTCCTTTATATTTAACTAATTAGTAGGCCAACTATTATATTTACCGCAAGTCATTGTGTTTAATCTCAGTCTATCTCCAGAAAATCTTACTTGTATACTATAAAGAAGCTATTCAGATCTCTCAAGGGATCACCAACTATTAGAACTTGGTATCTTGGAGATTCTGAGTTTAAACTAACTTGTTGGTGAGATGAAGATTGTGCAGTTTGCAAAGTTGATAGGTAAAGAACTTCAAGAAGTTGTCACTCCCTAAAAGATAAAATAGCATCTCGAGTTAGCAAGAAGCATTACTTTGATTCAACCTCCTCTACCGAGGATAAAGATATTGCAGCTGGAACATATTGTGCACAATTTTTATAAACAAAGAGTCAACTTGTTGACTATGTCTTGAAGTTGGGAAAAACTCCAGACTACTGTGACAATACCATTGCTTTTGCTATAATTGAGAATTTAGTTCAACACTCTAAAATCAAGCACATTGATACAAGCAGGTATCACTGCCAAGCCACTTGAAGAATCAACTCTCATTAGGTTGGTAAGTGAGCTACATATATTAAAATGTATTTCAATTCCTACTGGACATGTGCTAAAAGTAGCCAGATTAAAAATTGTGAATTTTGATAAAAATTGACAAAATGGTACTCTTGACTTATCAAGATAACCCTATCAATTGCCTTTTAAATAATTGATAGTCATAACACCTAATATGGATGTTTTTTGTGAAGACAAATATGTTCATTGCTATTGATTTATTTGTGTAGCACTGGATAAGTTATCTTACTTGCTAGTTGCTAGCTAAGTGTTTAATACTGATTACTATCTGAAATTTACTTTCAGAACTAGGATAGGTATGAGTTTAATTAAATCTACTTTAACTATATCAATGGATATTTTGAGCCATTGACAGTCAAAATGAACACTTGGAGTCTACATGTATAATCTAGCAATTGATGAACAAATTATATATCAATTGACAATTCTTACGCATCAACATATAATTTTCTATCAACTGCTATGAGTAGAAAACAAATCATCACTTTAAGGATGTTGATTCATTACCAAGCTCTGTGTTCTAAAAGATAGATAAGATCTTCCACAATACAACAATAATCATGTATCAAAATTTAGTAGTTATTTGAAAACTGATAAATGCTGATAAAATTATTCATTTAAATATCAATGTTTATTTGGAAACTGTAAATACCGATATCAAGTCTTGTATTAGTTTCCATGGTCTGATAAAATTTCTGATTAGTTAAGTTATAAATGAAGACAACTTTCACAAACTAATGATAATGAATTATTACTCAATTCTTCGTTCTTAACTTAAAATATCTTATCAGAAAACATTTGAAGCATTAAGATTTCGCTCATGTAATAGCTCATATTCTAGAAGTGAAATGTGGATGAACCTGTAAATGACTATTTCTTGTTCAGGAACCAATGTCATAAACTTTAAACAAGTTCCGAGGACTCATATTTTAAAATATATAACTACTCAATGAGAGTCCCAGTTATGAATCATGTGTAGCAAGGCATATCAAATATCGGTTAAACTTTTAAATTTCATGATATGATTTAATATCACATCTTAGATGATGATATGAATTATATTGTGAAGTTGAAAATACAACTTAGTTGAGATAACTATTTAAGTTGTTAATTCTCTTAAAAAATTTCTTGACATCTTTAATCAGTGACAACTATGTGAATGTATAGTTTATATCTAATGAACAATATTTTGCTGAAAATCAATTTTGAATCACTTGATATAGTACATTTTTGTGTTTTTTTCTTTCGAAACTTCACAATATAATGGACTTTAAGTTCAAAACGCATTATATTGAAAACGTTTACGAGAGGTCATTCAAATGAACCAAGTTGTTCAAAATCATTGTCATGATTAATCTATTAGAATTTCAATAAATGCTTGAATTATTTTGTTAGATATATTTGTGATGTCATGTCTAATAATGATTTGTGTTTAGTTTTCAGATCTTGACTAACAGGACAAATCAGGACTTCACTGGAAATCAGTACTTATATTGAAGTCAGAACTTAAGATATCAGAACTTAAGTTACCAGAACTTAAGATATCAGAAGATATTTATCAAGAGATAATATAAGGACTTAAGAAGGCTTTCAGATAAGGAAGGCGGCTGATTGAAGGGAAAGAAGATCAAGACTAAAACAAGAAAAGATATGCATGGAGAAGAATTCTATGAAGAATAGAAGACTTGGAGGAAAAGATAACTAATTGATATATTTTAGGATACAGAATTATATTCGATATCAATTAGAGATTATCTTGTAACTGTGTGGTATATAAACACAGCATAGGGTTTACACTAGAAGTGTTATCATTATCGAGAATATTATTCATTGTAACCCTAGCAGCTCTCCTGATATTTGTTCATCACTGAGAGAGAACGGTTCCATTGCAATACTGTTTTATTAATAAGATTATTCTGTGTTACATACTTGTGTTCTTAATTCGATTTGATTGTAGTATACACTATATTCAACCCCCTTCTACCGTGTGTGTGACCTAACAAGTGGTATCAGAGCCTATCTATTAACACACATACAGTAAAGATCCAAAACAATCATGTCTGAAGAAGAACAAACTCCAACCAAGCCCACCAAAACTGAAGAAACTCCAAAGACTCAAATCCACAATCGATATGAGACAATTAGGGTTCCCATGCTGAGACCTTCTGAGTATCCCATATGGAAAGTGAGGATGGCTATGTTTCTGGAAGCTACAGATCCAGAATACCTTGATAGAATTAATGAAGGACCACATAAGCCAACCAAGCTCTCTGTTGTAGTTGCAGATCAGCCAGCAAAGACTGTACCAAAGGAGAAAAGTGAGTATACAGTTGAAGATATCTCATCTATTGCCAAGGATGCAAAGGTAAGGCATTTGCTGCATAGTGCCATTGATAATGTCATGTCCAACAGGGTAATTAACTGCAAGACTGCAAAGGAGATATGGGATGCCTTGGAGACAAGATGCCAGGGAACTGATGTAATTAAGAAGAATAGGAGGACTATACTCACTCAAGAGTATGAGCCCTTTGACTCAAAACCTGATGAGTCATTAACTGGTTTATATGACAAATTTGTCAAACTCTTGAATGATCTGTCACTGGTGGATAAGGAATATGATCTTAAAGATTCGAATCTTAAATTCCTTTTAGCTCTTCCTGAAAGTTGGGATTTGAAGGCAACTACTATAAGAGACAACTATGCTCTTGATGAAACTACTCTTGATGAAATTTATGCTATGCTCAAAACTCATGAACTTGAGATGGATCAAAGAAGCAAGAGACATGGGAGAAAGTCAAGGACAGTTGCTCTTAAGGCTGAGGAGGAATCCCCAAAGTGGTTGTCTCAAAGAAAGGCAAAGGAAAGGCTCTCATCATAAAGTCTGATTCAGATTCATCAAGTTCTGATAATGATGAGGATTCAGAAACCGAAAGTCTATCTGAGATGGATGCTGATGAAGAGATGATGAGATTGTGTGCTCTTATGGTGAAGGGTATCACAAAGATAGCCTACAGGAAATTCAGAAGGGGAAAGAAGTTTTCCAGGAAAAGTGGAAGTTCTGATAAGAAGGGATTCAGAAAATCTGAAGGCAAAGTAGGAAAGTCTGACATAGGAGATTACTCAAATGTTAAATGCTATAATTGTGGTGAGAAAGGCCACATATCTCCTGATTTCAAGAAAGGAAAAGGTGACAAAGGCAAGGCACTTGTCACAAAGAAGAAAAGTTGGACAGACACTTCAGATTCTGAAGATGAGGAGAACTATGCCTTGATGGCAAATGCTGATAGCAGTTCTAATGCTGCTCAGTTAAAGGTACCTCAAACAACTTATGCTTTTCATACTGATGATATTACTGAGTTGAGATCTTATCTTAAAACCATATTCATTAGCTATAGAGATCAGACCTTAACATGTGATAGGTTAACTCATGAAAATCTGGCTTTTGAGAAAAGGAATGACTATTTAGAAAAAGAGTTAGTTATTTTCCATCAAACTCAGAAAGAAAGAGATGATGCTTTTTATGTTAGAGATGAAGTGTTAAAATTGAATCAATCTCTAAAAACTTAGTTAGAAAAGAAAAGAGAGATTACCAGGACTTGGACTAACTCTGGCAGAACAACTCAGAATTTGCTAAGTAGTGGAAACTGGAAAGAGGGCTTAGGCTATAGAGATGATAAAAGTGAAATAGGAACTAAACAAATTAAGCCAATTTCTGTTAAACAGACCACTAAGCCAAAGGTAAATCATGTTAAGTTTGTAGCTAAAACTGTAAAGTCTGATTCTGAAAAGATGAAAGATGTTGATACAAAAGTTAAGGCAGAGTCAACTTCTGACAAATTAAAATATAATAAACCAACTGAAGTTAACATAGGCTTAATGACAAAGAAGCAGCTTAAGTATAAGTTGAAAGAGATTAAGAATGTAAACAAGGTAAAGCCACCTAGGAAAAATAGGAATGGAAAGGAAGGTGTGAATAAAAGCAATAATTATAAGTATGTTCCTAATGCTCCTAGAAAGAAATACAATAACTGTGGAAACACTAACCATCTTGCTTCTTTTTGCAGGAAGAATAAGGATATAAACTCTTTACCTCCTAAATCAGGAGTTAAGAGTCAGACTGTTAGGTTTAAACCAAAAAATCCTTGTTTTCATTGTGGTAGTTTATGGCATTCCATTTATACTTATAAGGAATATCATAGTTTGTACTATGACTATTATCAAATAAAACCTTCTTTAAAGAAACTTAGCATTATTCTTTCTAGTATAAGTTCTGATGCAAAGTCTGATACTGTAAAATCTAATAAGAAAAATGTTAGTATAAACTTTGAAGTTAAATCCGCTTCAAATGCTAACAAACTTAATAAGGCCAAAGGATCCAAGCAAGTATGGGTCCTTAAAACTAATCATTAATGGTTTTTGTGATTGCAGGGCAACAGGAAAAACATCCTAGTTCTGGACAGTGGATGTTCAGGACATATGACTGGAAATAAAGCCCTGCTATCAGACTTTGTGGAGAAAGCTGGCCCAGGAGTTTCTTATGGAGATGGCAACATGGGAAAAACTCTGGGATATGGAAATATCAATCTTGGGAATGTCATCATTGAAAAAGTAGCTATAGTCTCAGGACTTAAACACATTCTTCTGAGTGTTAGTCAAATATGTGACATAGGTTATCATGTGAATTTCTTTGAAGAACACTGTGAAGTTGTAAGCAAATCTACAGGCAAAGTTGGTCTGAAGGGATACAAGCATGGTAACATTTATAAAGCCAAACTTTCAACAAGTTCTGATGATTCTGCAATCTGTCTGTTAAGCAGAGCATCAATTGAAGAAAGCTGGGATTGGCACAAGAAACTCTCTCATTTAAATTTTAACAATATAAATGAACTAGTCAAGAAAGATCTTGTGAGAGGACTGCCAAAATCAGTATTTGCTCCTGATGGCCTTTGTGATTCATGTCAAAAGGCAAAACAGAGAAAATCTTCATTCAAGAGCAAGACTGAATCTTCAATTCTTGAGCCTTATCACCTACTACATGTTGATCTATTTGGTCCAGTTAATGTCATGTCTATTGCAAAGAAGAAATATGCTATGGTCATAGTAGATGTAACGACTGAGGAATTACGCTTGTATTATATCATAATAAAGATAAATTATGTGTATTATTATGTGATTAAATGTGTTGAGTCATTAAACCCTAACTGCTATGTGTTACGTGTTGTCTGTTTTGATCCAAACGTGTTTTGGATATTTATTTAGTGTTTTATCGTAAGTTATATATTTTATATCAAAACCTGTACAAGCCAAACCATGTTTTAAAAGCCCGTATTTCAAACAAAATCATTGGCCCTATTTTGCCAAAAACAACCTATACCATATCGCTATTTTGAACCCCTAAACGTTTTACAAATTTACCTTTTTCGCGAAAAACAACTTTTCCGGACCCCTTCGGGTACCAAAAACCCCACAAAATTCACATTTTTATTTTTATATGATCATGAAATTATCATACATTATTTTTCTTTGCATTTTTGTAATATTCATAATTTTTGGGAATTTTTAGCATTTATTTTGTATTTATTGGATATTTAAAAATTCATAATTAATACCCAAAAATTATAAAAATTGGGGCCAAATATTTTTATTAGGAGTGTAATTAGCCCCTTAATTTTATTTGGGGGTATTATTTTTCATAAATATAAATAGCTAATTATTAGTAATTAATTAGTTAATTAATCATAAAAAAACAGAAAAATCAAGAAAATCCCCAATTCTCTGAAATTAGGGTTTGGAGTTCTTGGAATCAAACCGAAGTTTGAACGTGATTATGTGCACCGATTTGATCATGTGAGTACTCGTTGTGAAACTCTTTCGATCCTCTATCAATTTCTGTTATCAATTTCATGCGTAATTTAATCGATTTTTAATTCGTAATTTTCGGGTTAATTCATGAATTCGGGTTTTCATTAGTGTTAGTTGTTAGAAGATTCTGTTAGTACAGGCTTGTAGATCGTCGTGTTGCGAGTCGAACGACACTAGTTTCATCGTCGTTGGTGCGTGATTTGTAGTTGTCGGAGAACCGCCGCGGCGGCGACGTTCTTCGCGTTTCCGGCGTGTTGAGCGACAGGGACGATGGAGGAAAGGAAGGGAAAGGCTGGGGAGGCTGTAGGCTTGATTATCGAACTAAAATGAGGCTCTGTTGTTGTGTGTTGGCTGTCGAATCGTCGGAATCAGCCCGCCGGCGTCGGGTTTTCCGTCCGGGCAGCCTGTTCTTCGTGACCCGGGTTCGACCCGGTTTCCAACCCGGGTTCGACTCGGGTTTGATCCTCAAAAGCCCCAACCTGATTTCCTGTTCATGTTTCTGAAATTTAATTATTTATTTTATTTATATAAAAACAGAAATCAGTTTTATTAATTCTAAAATCAAATAAAAATTAGATTTAAATTCTGAAAAATATTATAATTAATTTCTAAATTATTTTATTAATTTAGAAATTCGAATTTAATTATTTATTTAATTATTTAATTATTTATCTAATTATTTATTAGTTATTTAATTAATTAATAATTAGGTAATTAATTAATAAATAAGGATTAAAAAAATAATTGATTAATACGAATAATAATTCGTTAATTAGTTGAATATTCCGAGTAACTCGTACCTATACGAGTTGTGATTCGTTAAGTGAGAGTTATTAATCGAGCGATATTTATTCGAAAAATATCGTACTAATTATTCGTATCGAATAATTAAATATTGATCGTCAATTGATTAATAAATCGTATAAGCTATAATAATAATAACAGTTCGATAGTTATTCGATAATTGCGAGTAGCTCGTATTTATACGAGTAGTAAATCGTTGAATTAGATTATAATTCGAGTAATAAGTATTTATTCGATAAATAGCGTATCAGTTAATTGTGTTGATTGGTTATTTATAAATAATCGATCTAATCAGTAATAATAATTTGGAAATAATTGTAATAAATTGCAATTAATCCTAATAATTAGAGATTAATTATTTTAAAATACAATAATTATTAAATATTTATTTAAAAATATAATTAAGGATTATTTATTTATAATAATTGTTTATAATTAATGATTAATTAATTAAATCTTGTTTAATTCATAATAATTAAACCGTTAGTCCGATTTGAGCGAAACGAAGACCCCTAGACTCAGAAAAATGAAACGAATCCAATAAAAATAATTGTAAGTCATAATTTCTTCCAAAATAGAGTTGTCTTGTGTTAGTTAATTGTTTATAGACCCTAATAGGGGTATAATCGAGTCAAATAAATCCCAAAAAATTGTAATAAAATCATATAAGGTTAGTTAATACAGGTATGAGTCTAGTATCGATTCTAAAAATATTTATAAGTCTAAAAATTAATTATGTGCCTTATGTGCTATGTGCTTTACATGATTATGTGAACCATGCGTGCTATATAATTATATGTGTATATATGCGAGTCAGATAGAAACGCATGGGTAGATTGATAGGGTTGCGTAGTATCAATTCGAGATACGCGTATGTAGTAAGTTATCTAAACGAATATCTTTCTATGATTGGTTCAGTGTCAGCAAGGCCGATCAAGCTAGAGACAGAAGGCGGTGAGTTGAACCAGGTTAAGTACGCGCAAGGTAAGTGTTTCCCCTATTCTAAATTTAGAATAGTGAATTATATCCCATTTTTCCATATCGGTTACCTTTGATAATTCTTGTTCATATACACTGTAACACAATTATTGAATCTTGTTTCTATTTCATTTCAATTCTTGATTTCTCCCAATTTATTGAATCCTTTATTCATATTTCTATACTTTTACCCTTGTTACATATACTCGGATATATCCTGATGTTGGGATACATCAAAAGCATTCTGATGGTTCCGGATCCTCAGCTTTGGACTGGATGGTTACGATACGGGCTGGGTTTTACCCAGACCTTTAATTAATAGGCCATAGTTGCCTGAGTACTCCTTATGTTGGTTGGGTCTATGCAGTTGGGTATAGATCTGCACTGTATCCTGACTGATCAGCAGTTTATAGTGCATATGTTGGTTCTTGTTTCCATTCTTGTTCATTTGGCACTCGCCAGTGTTGGCAAATTATTATCCTATCCAAATACAGATGGTTGTTTAAACCAGCAGCTTATTGGTTCACTTATTCTTCTCTCTTTATACTATATATATATTGTTGCAGGCTTGTTGAGCAATTTTGGCTCATCCTCTTTTATTGTTATTCCTATTGTTTTACAGTTAAGGTAGATAATGAAACCCATCAGGACCCGCGTAGTCAAGAAGCGAGTCATGCAGCGGGACCCTCTTATACCAAGAGTATTCATTCCTATCCCCGAAGAGAGCTTTGAGTTACCAAATCAGGTGTAACAGGATAAGTAGTAATATTGGGTTGAATAAAGGTTTTGTGTGGTTTGAATAAAAGTTGTGTGGTGAGAATGTATATAGAATAAAGTTTTGTAACAAAAAGAGTTCTTGAGACATATTGTTTATAAATAACTTTGTAATAAAGTTAGTGTGTCGTTCTTGTTTTCAACTCTTAACCTTAAAAGATCCTGTGTAGCAGTAGTTCAGGGTAATTATTATATTTATATTCCGCTTGTGCAGGTTTAGTTTATAGTTCTTATTAATAATGCCCCAAATCTATACCCCGAATTTGGAGGGTGTTATAGTAGATGAGTTTACTAGATACACATGAGTGTATTTCCTGCACACAAAAAATGAAACTGCATCTATCTTGATTGATCATGTCAAACAACTGCATAAACTGGTCAAAGACTCTGTGAAAATCATAAGAAGTGATAATGGCACTGAATTCAAGAATTTGATCATGGAAGAGTTTTGCAAAGACCATGGAATAAAGCAGGAATTCTCTGCTCCTAGAACTCCACAGCAAAATGGAGTTGTTGAAAGAAAGAATAGAACTCTTATTGAAACTGCACGAACTATGCTTGATGAAGCAAAATTACCAACCTACTTTTGGGCTGAAGCTCTGTAGACTGCTTGTTTTACTCAGAATGCAACACTTATCAACAAGCATGGAAAGACACCATATGAGATGGTAAAGAAAAAGAAGCCAAATATGAAGTACTTTCATGTATTTGGATCCAAGTGTTTTATTCTTAAGACTCATCCTGAACAGCTATCCAAATTTGATCTAAAAGTTGAAGGAATTTTTGTTGGATATCCACTTTCCATAAAAGCCTTCAGAGTCTACAATTTAAGAATAAGGGTTGTCATGGAATCTATCAATGTCTCTTTTGATGATAAGAAGATTACTGGACTTGAATATTTCAATGATCATGATTAGCTGAGATTTGAGAATGAAGTTTTAAATTCTGATTCTGTAAATTCTGGTAGTCTAAATCCTGATACTACAAACTCTGATGGGTTAAACTCTGATGTTATTGAAACTATGGTGACTACGCCAAAGGAAAATGCACCTGTGCAGGGGGAGCATATTGAAGATCCAACCACATCTCAAGAAGCATCAGAACCTAGAACAGGCTCTTCAAGTTCTGATTCATCAAGTTCTGATGGGCCAAGTTCTGATAATTCTGGAAACTCAAATTCTGAAGGATCCAACTCAGAGAGCATAATTTCAGGGGGAGTATCAGAAAATGTTGATGGAGACAACATGGATCATGGGTGAGCATCCAGTTCTAGAAATCACATTCCATCTGCAAGAAAGTGGACTAAAGCACATACACCTGACTTGATTATTGGAAATCCTGAAGCAGGTGTTAGAACTAGAACAACAACATCAAATGAATGTCTCTATCATTCTTTTCTTTCTCAGACTGAACCAAAGAAAGTGGAAGAAGCTCTTCAAGATGCTGATTGGGTGCAAGCAATGTAGGAAGAGTTAAATGAATTTGAAAGAAATAAAGTCTGGACCCTAGTGTCAAGACCAAAGAATAGATATGTTGTTGGTACAAAGTGGGTGTTCAGAAATAAAACTGATAGTGATGGCATAATTACAAGAAATAAAGTAAGGCCGGTTGCAAAAGGATATTCTCAACAGGAGGGATTTGATTATGATGAAATATTTGCACCAGTTGCTAGATTGGAAGCCATAAGGATATTTCTGGCTTATGCTGCTCACAAAAAGTTTAAAGTCTTTCAAATGGATGTAAAAAGTGCTTTTCTTAATGGAGAATTGGAAGAAGAAGTATATCTTGAACAACCTCCAGGTTTTGTAGATTCAAAATTTCTTAATCATGTCTACAGACTTGATAAAGCACTTTATGGCCTTAAGCAAGCTCCAAGAGCATGGTATGAGACATTAGCTCACTTTCTTCTGGAAAGTGGATTTAAAAGAGGGACTATTGACAAAACTTTATTCTATCTCAACCATGGAAAGGACTTACTTTTGGTGCAGATATATGTTGATGATATCATTTTTGGTTCTATAAATGACAGACTTTGTAAAAGGTTTGCCAAGCTAATGCAGTCAAGATATCAAATGAGTATGATGTGAGAACTTAGCTATTTTCTGGGCCTTCAAGTCAAGCAGAATGAAGAAGGAACTTTTATTTTTCAATCTAAGTACACCAAAAATTTGTTGAAGAAATTTGGAATGCAAGACTGTTCAAGTGCATCCACTCCTATGGCCACTGCAACAAAATTGGATAAGGATACTGGTACATCAGTAGATATTACTGATTATAGAGGTATGATTGGCTCACTACTCTATCTAACTGCAAGTAGACCTGATATTATGTATGCTACCTGTCTTTGTACAAGATTTCAAGCAGATCCAAGAGAACCTCACTTAACAACTGTGAAAAGAATTTTCAAGTACCTTAAGGGTAGAGCTGATCTAGGATTGTGGTATCCTAGGGAATCAGACTTTAAGCTAATAGGTTACTCAGATGTAGATTTTGCAGGGTGCAAAATTAACAGGAAAAGCACAAGTGGAAGCTGCCAATTTCTTGGAGGCAGATTAGTTTCTTGGTTTAGCAAGAAACAAAAGTCAATCTCCATATCAACTGCAGAGGCAGAGTACATTGCTGCAGGAAGCTGTTGTGCACAAATTCTTTGGATGAAGAATCAGTTACTGGATTATGGGTTAACATATTCTAAAATACCCATTTACCGTGATAATCAAAGTGCTATTGCTATGACATGTAATCCAGTTTAGCACTCAATGACAAAGCACATCAGCATTAGGTACCACTTTGTAAGGAAACATGTGATGAAAGGTACAGTGGAATTGGATTTTATTCCAACAGATCAACAACTAGCAGATATCTTCACAAAACTACTATGTGAAGCTACTTTTACAAGATTGGTAAATGAACTTGGAATGGTTTCAGGTTCTTTCTCTAAATCTGTTTAGTTTATGTTCTGATACATCAGACCTTATGATCAGTATTTATAGATATTACTATCTTTATGTAATCTGTGCTTAAATTAAAATTTACCTAAGTGCTGATTGTTGTCTGATGTGAATTTCTAAACTCTGATAGTGATATGAATGTTTCTGTGACTATTCAATCCAATGAGGATAACTGTGCTAGATGCTAACCTAGTAGTCTCTAATATATTAAAGATCCCATGTTTGAAGTAATTGTTTATGTGGAAATCTTTTAACACAAGCAAATTCTGATATTGAGCTTGGTTAGGTTTACTTTGTGTATCTTATTACTAAGTCAAAAACTAGAATAGTGCTTCTTATCTGTTAATTTCTGATGTTGGTAAATCTTCTAGATGTACTAAGTGCTGATAAGCCTCACTTATAAAAAGAAAAAGTAAAGAAAATAAATAAATATCAGGTACTCCTTTGAGATCTAGGAAAAAATATATGTGGAAGGGAAGACCCAAGTGCATTGCTGGTATTAAGTAATATGCATTAGAAAAGCAAAATAAAATTTTCTTGGTGACTTTTCACATTCTCTGATTACTGGAGAAATACTCTGATAATAGTATAAATTCTGATAAGCAGTTGTGACTCACTTACACTAAGGAGCTCCTGTGAAAAAGAATATCAAAAGATGCATAAAATGAGCACAAAAACAGTTGAGGTAGACTCATGCATGAACTCATTCTATAGTAGACTTTAGAATAATGACAGATTTTGAGCAAAGTTTTTAGTTATGCTTTATTTCTAAGATGTACTGAAGTGAATCAGACTTTACTCTTTGTTTGATATTTAGATTAAATCACACACTTACACTCCATATGAATAATGAAAATTACTGTGGTGATCAATGTTTTTTTAGATGAAAATTTTAAGTGTCAGTTGCATAAATTCTGAGGACAAGTTCTGATGGAAGTTTTGATGATTAAGTTCTGCGGAAACCATATCAGTATTTCTGTGAAGAATTACAGAAATAAACATTCACTTTTTGAGTACAGAAGCCATATTCTGATGACCTTTAAATTCTGATAATAATCAAGTTTTGATGCTTATGTGGCAGTATTTATTTTCTTGATTTATTTTTGGTAAATACTTGAACGGTTCTATTTTATCAGAATATTGGTTTAAGTGAGATAAAGACAGTCATAATTACTTGTTTAGTGGGAACAATTTTTTTTTTTAAAACTGCATGTGCATAGTAATCATTACTTATTTCCCGTGCCCATTAACTATTGTCTTAACTACTGCATGGCTGACAGGTGTAAAGACTGTTCAAATTCGTCTTAACTGCTGTCAAGTGGCGTGTATAAGTAAAAGAGAGAAAAGATTTTAAATCTTTTATCTAATTTTGTATTCCATACTCTCTCTCTTTTCTCTTATTCTCTCTATATTAACTGACAGTTTATACACAGGCATTTTACCAAACACCTTTCAGGCATTCTTATTTCTCACTTCTTTTTCAATGGCACCTAAGGATCTATTCTTTAATGGAGCAAAGTTCGTCCCCCACAACTACACTGCCATTCTAACCAAGAGTGACGCTCCGTCGGAACTTCACTTTGTTCAGGACTTCTTGGCTCACAGTAAAATAAGGTTCACTTTGACGCAGCCATCCACTTTATCTGGAAATCAAGTTCTGACGTTCTGGCGAACGGGACTTTATGATGATGGTGGTAAGGATAGGACTCCAAGCATCATTTTTACAGCAAAGGAGGTGGAGTACGTTGTTACTCCGACAACAGTCAGGAAAGCTCTACATCTACCTGAGAACTGCCAGTTCAGTTCTGCTGTTGAGGAGCCATTGCTACAACAAATGATGGCTAATTTAGGGTATGAGGAGAGTTTGGCAAAGTTTCGAAGAGAATGGAGCTTTTTCTTCGATTGCATCACCAAGGCGTTCGCAAACAAATGCTCAAATTTTGACGTCATTCCGCATCTGACTCAACAAATTGGGTATGCTCTCCTAAACCAGTCTCACTTTGATTATGCCAAGATTGTGTTATGTTTTATAGGAGATAGAATGAAAGAGGACAGGAATGTAGTTTACTTTGCTAGGTTCTGTCAGTTAATTTACAGTTACTGTACATCAGATGAACCATAACCAGCAAGTGAACACATAGAACCTTTTAGGTTAGCAAAAAGGGCTTTTACTGATCTTTTAACTGCTGATAACAAAAAGAAAGTTCTGAGGCCCATTAGAATTCCTTTAACAGTAAAGCAAGCCCTTGTAAATGCTGATGCTGCTACTTACTCTGTATTATATCTTGATGTTCCACAACAACAACAACAACTAAAACCACAACAGCCATCAGAACTTAGTACTGCCACTCAACAAACACCAATATCAAAACATACTAACCAACCATCAGCATATAATCAGGTGAAGCCTTCTTCTTCTAGAGCAAAGAGGACTAAGATAGTACCTCAGGCATAACAGAAAAAAAGGAAGATAATTTTAAGAGATGAGTCTGATGATGAGGTACAGGTTCAACCATCAGAACCTGTTGCTGAAGTAACTGAGAAGGTCTCTTCTCAGACAGCTCAAGAAACTGGGAGTTCTAAGCCCCTAAAAAGGCATAGAAAGCTAAACTCTGATGATCAAGCTCACAAAGCCTCTCCACCAACTAAGAGACTTAAAAAGCAAAGAGCAAGGAGGGCTGTAGAAGAATCAACCTCTGAAGAAGGAATGGAAGCAGCAGCTGTGGAAGGGGGTCAGGAATCTCTGATCCCACAAGAACCTACTATAGTTGAATCTCTTCTAAGTGCTGAGCCAGAACTTTATGTAGCTCACAAATCTCCAATCCTAGAGCCAGAGACTACTCCAATGCCTACACCTCATGTGTCTCCAATAAACTCTCCAGTACATGCTGAAAACCCAGGCACAAGTGCTGAAATTGATATCAAGCACTTGGATGTGCCTTTGGTCTTGTATCTGGAAGCTCCATCTACTTCACATCTTTCTCAGCACACTCTACCAACCACTCCATTGATAGATGTTGATGTCCATGAAGATGAATCTTCTATTGCTTCACATACACTCATTCTATCACAAGATGCTGATATTGAAGATTCTGCAAGTTCTGTTGAAGAAAATACTAGTGAAGCTGCTACAAATATAAATGCTGATGCAGCTGGTCCTTCTAGACATGCTCCTCCACAAACAGTTAGTAAAGCTGATTTGATTAAGAAGTTTATGAGAAAGGATGCACCAGTTCCTTGGAGTGAAACTATCAGAGGAAGAGAGTGGATCAAGGAGTGGAACAAAGTTAATTTTGTTCCTACTGCAGATGTTCTTGCTGAGCACCTGGCTAAAGCTGATGAAATGCTGATGAATGATGACTTCAAAGCACAACTCAGAGTTACTGCATTGAGTACAAGGAACCTTCAAGGTCAACACTCAATAACTCAAGCCAAGGTGGACAAAATTCAAGATACAGTGACTAAGCAAACTATGAATGTCACATTGGACAAGAAAAGGTTTTTTAAGCCAGCCTTTGACCGCATTGAGTATATAGAGAAGATTCAAGAAAAGAGCAAGCTCAACTATCTGATATTTTACAGAATCAAGCTGCTCAACAAAACCAACTCAATGAAATCCAAAACTCTGTGGAATTGCTTGTCTCCCTGCTTCTACCAGATGATGCCAAAAAGGGGGAGAAAGTAATTAAGTCCAAATGCAAAACTGATCAATCACTGAAGGGTAAGGATGATGATAATGAAGACCAGGGAAATTCTGAAAGGAGTAGAGGTCTAAGTCAAGGCAGGGGTTCTTTATCAAGGGATGCCAGAACTATAAGTTAAAGAACAAGTTCTGATACTAAAAGGATAAGTTCTGATGAACAAACTCTGAAACTTGATGAAGAGATCTCCAAAAGGCTATTCCTAAAGGACAATCCAGGCATGGATATTGAAAGTCTGAAGGAAGAAGAGATTAGACTGAAAGCTGAAAATGAAAATCTAAGTCAAAATCTAAAACTCAAGTCATAGCAAAGAAACCACCTAAGCCTAAGGGAATTATGATCAAAGAGAGGACAGATACTGAGGCATCTAAGGTCAAGTCCAAATCACAGGTGGAAGTTGATCCTAGATTCAAGGGTAAGGCAAAAGTTGATGAATCTGTAAAGATATATATGCTAACCATGGATCTGGAAGTAAATGCTGATGAAGGTACAAGTCTGATTTTGAAGGAGAAAAGGAATATTCAAGCAACCTCTGATAGAGCTCAAGTTGTCTTGACATCAGAAGAAAAGGAAACCTCTGACATTGCTCATGTTAAACCTTCAACAGTTCTACTACCTGGGTTTACTAAAGCTCAACAATCTGCTCAACCTATGAAGACTACAACAAATGTTTTTCAGGGTAGATTGATCCAAGGGAAGGAAGCTAGAGATAAAAAGGGACTGGGTAATCCTGATGAGAAAAGAATAAACAACTCTACCTCAGATCCTACATCCCTTACTGAACCAGGAGTAGGGACAAATCCAGAAAGACTAAATCAATTAGAGTCTGTACAGATGGTCTACAACTCTAAGCTGAAAG
Organism: Apium graveolens; assembly: GCF_009905375.1. Taxonomy (NCBI): domain Eukaryota; kingdom Viridiplantae; phylum Streptophyta; class Magnoliopsida; order Apiales; family Apiaceae; genus Apium; species Apium graveolens. Next base: position 167,102,369 of record NC_133650.1, on the reverse strand, counting down.
AAGATATAATGCTTTATTTTATGACATATGGGAGAGTATTCCAGATAAGAAAGAATGCAATTCGGTTGAAGTATTATGAAGAACTGCAACATGTTTTATTTCTACTTCAAGTGAAGAACGGGTCAATAGATGGTGTTGCCAGATACTTAATATATGATATTCAGAGGTAGAAGAAACTTTACTCTATAAAGTCTGACAGACCATACTATCCAAAGTACAGAGCTCACAATGGTGACTTAGTTGAGATGAAGCCCAATACCGCCAAGATCACTACTTTTATGGGTATTAAGGGTGTTGAATTTAATCTGGAGTCTGACAAAGCTTATCTGATCAGACTGGATTAGGAAATAAGGAAAGTAAAGATTAATGATCTCAGGGCTGCTATCTTTCAGACAGGAAAAGACACAGTTGCACTTAAAGATGCTAAAAGGAGGATGATAAATGAACTTGAATATGCTGAGAGAACTCTTATGAAGAACTATATCAGGACAAATCCTAACATTCAAGAGATTAAACACTGAAGCCAGGTCGAGGACTACAACTGTTAAATTTTGAAGGATATACAGGCTAAAGCTGATATCAGACTTTAAGGATGGTAAAAGCTACAAGGACTGTGAGTTATAGTTATCTAGTAAAATTCTCATATGCATTTGTACTTATTGTTTTTGACATCATCAAATATCTATTGAACTTGTATATTATCCTAATTTACAAGTTGGGGGAGATTTTTAGATATATTTTTGATGTCATGTCTAATAATGATTTGTGTTTAGTTTTCAGATCTTGACTAACAGGACAAATTAGGACTTAACTGGAAATCAGTACTTATACTGAAGTCAGAACTTAAGATATCAGAATTTAAGTTATCAGAACTTAAGATATCAGAAGATATTCATCAGGAGATAATATCAGGACTTAAGAAGACTTTCAGATAAGGAAGGCGGCTGATTGAAGGGAAAGAAGATCAAGACTAAAACAAGAAAAGATATGCATGGAGAAGAATTCTATGAAGAATAGAAGACTTGGAGGAAAAGATAACTAATTGATATATTTTAGGATACAGAATTATATTCGATATCAATTAGAGATTATCTTGTAACTATGTGGTATATAAACACATCATAGGGTTTACACTAGAAGTGTTATCATTATCGAGAATATTATTCATTGTAACCCTAGCAGCTCTCGTGATATTTGTTCATCACTGAGAGAGAACGGTTCAATTGCAATATTGTTTTATTAATAAGTTTATTCTGTGTTACATACTTGTGTTCTTAATTCAATTTGATTGTAGTATACACTGTATTCAACCCCCTTTTACAGTGTGTGTGACCTAACATATTTGTTCAAGATGGAGTTATATTGATAAATATTTCTTATGAACAAATAATGTGAATTTTGTTGTACAATCAGTATTCTATTATCTACTTATGTAGATTTTACAATATAATTCATTAACATATGGTTTGAAGAAAATAGAGAAATTAATACAGGGCTGGCAATGAATCAAGTGGAAAGAAGGAAATGTGCAAGTAATTTGATAAAGAAGATACTTCTGAGGATGTTTTATCAAAACTTAACAGTTTGTGCTCAGGTAATTTTTTTCCTTTATTTATTACACATTTTACCATAATGCATGATGAGTTTGAAATTGTATGACTAGATAAATAAGATTGCAAGTTATGTTTATGACTGATTAGTCTTGATTTATGTGCACGAGCGTAACATTTATTTATCCATGTCTTCTTATTTTGGAGAAAAAATAAGTATTCCAATTTCTTTTAGAAATATGATTAGTTATTTTTTTTTCAAAATTAATGTGTCTCTTAATATTCCCCCCCTCTTTCAGACCTACGAGTGTTAGAGTAATTATCTAATTATCAACACTAACTGTTGGAGTCGTTAATTGAAATATTGATACTCATATATATCTAGTTATGAAATTTGATCACTTATAAATATTGTGAAATAGCCATTGATTGAGCAACTAAAACTATCAACGACTGTGTTGTTACGCTAGGCATTAATGGACTAACACTGATCAACGGATGAAAAAATCCGTCAATGATGAGGATATAGAATTTGAAGTAGACACCAAAGTAGAATCTGTGAAGATTGAAGTTAGCTTTGTTGTCACATATTCACTTTGAGTGTCTTGAAAAAAAGGTTGATATTCTAACAAATTATCTAATTGATTATGAACATCAGCTTGAGAGTGGGTTCCTTCATGAATCTTAAAGATGGGGAATCAGCTAGGGATATTGAAATTAAATCAACATCTGTTAAGAGGTGTGGTGAGCTACCTTGATCAGTTTCAAAATTAATTTTTAAAGAATGGTGTTGTGACTACACATTTATATGGGCCACATCAATCTGACTTTCAGAAGGCACAGTTTTATCAAGAGAGATGCTCTGTGCAGTGTGTGCTTGATATGCACCCTTGGGAATTTTAGCCTTTTTCTTCCTAAAGTAATATTTTACAGGTGAAGATTGGCTATCAGTGTCCCTGGCCCTTTTGTTTTGTATTTCTGGATAGGAACTCTTTTCAATAACAATGTCATTTTGAGAGGACATTGCTAAAGTTGTGCTAATTTCAATTTCAACAACTGCCTCTTTTTAAGAAGATGCATTGTGGTTTGGCTGGGTTTTTTTACTTACATCCTTTCATACCTTTTCCTTAGGGCTTCTTTGATGTTTACCCTGTCTTCACCCATCTCACCTCCAATCACACTCCCCTCAGGTGTGGTAGTTGCTACAACATGTATCTTTTGAGAGCCAAATGATATTGGCTTTCTTGATTTGGATTTTGAAGTTTTAGATTTTGTTGCAGGGGAAGGAGCCTGTTGGTCTTCATTTACAAGCTCCAGAGTAACAGATAAGAAAAAAATATCATATTGAGAAGTAGGGGAGATAGAATCAATTACTACCTGCATACCTCGAAGGAGCACAAGTGCATTCTGACCAAGTCACCAAACACCCTCTTCTTTTGGGTCCAGCTATCCTTGTTATCTTTGTTAGTAATTTCTAATCTTGGACATACATAATTAGCAAGCATCATGCAAATATAGTAAAATTAATATTGCTCTTCATGTAACTCTTGATCTACATCATAATATTAAAATCTAATTAATAAAAATTCAAATTAATATAAAATATAACAAATACGAGGAATAAAATTATTTGAAATATATATAAATATATACTCTATAGGTAATTATTATAAAAAATATGAGAAAACTAAAACTAGCATATATGTGAGTGAATATAAGGTTAAAGTTGGTAAAAGCAAATCCAAGATGGAAATTGGTTAAATTGATGAGCATGTCATTCTTCTATCGAGAAAATTTTACAAACTGAAATAAAAAAAATCCAAATTTATCCAAGCCTGAACTATATTTTAGAAGAGAAAACAAATAATAAAGTTGATAGATCAGAGTTGAAGTGCTACAATTATAGTATGGATTGTCATTTTTCTAAAGAGCCTAAAAAGTTTAATAAGGAGAATAAGGCAAAGTAAGTAAATAAGCCTATGAACTACAAGAAAAAATATTGAACTTTTAAAAAGAGAAAGAAAGGACATCCTTCACCGAGAAACAGATTGGGCTGGGTATGGCTATAATTGATCTGAAGATAAAATTTAGATCAAACTGGCACTTATCTAGAAGTTAGATCATCAAATTGTATTGACTACAAACATCTATGATAAATTTAAGGAAGAATTCAAATCTATTACAGATGAAACGTATAATAAGTTGTCATATTTTCATGTTTCTTTTAAGTGATTAACAAACAAATGACTGATTTTTAAAGAATAAAATTCTTCCCAAGGAACTGATTTGTTATCACTTAAAAAAATTAGAAGATCATGGTAAGATGTTAGAACGGTTTTAAAATGAAAGAGTTGTTAAAAGTATAATTAGTTCATGGACTTAAGACGAGTAAGATATAGATCTTTTATAATTATTAAGGAAAAAGTAAGGAACATTACAGCATTTCAGACATACTCATTTATTAGATATATTTGCCGATATGTTATCTGTTTTAACTATTAGCTATTGTGTTAGTTTATGTCACTCCAACTTATTAGCTTATTAGCTAAAATTATTAATATTTGTTATATCTGTTTATTCTTTTATGTCCACTATATCATTTGTTTATTCTTTTATGTCCACTATATCATTTGCACGTCATGTGCCCCTTTTATTTTTCCCAGTATTCTTCATTTCATGAAACCTAGGTCCGTATGTATTGAAATTTTACTTGTGTAAATGTATTTATGTATTATTATTTTAATTTTATATATTGTTAATAGTAAAATATTTTCTTACTCAAATTCTATATTTGCACATATATTTAAAAATGTATTACTTTTTTTCATCTGCAACTAGTTGAAATCCTAGATGTGTACATGTATTTATATATTACACAATATTATAATATAAAATTATGTATATGTATATTTATATGCAATATTTATATTTCAATTTATAAAATAATAAATATTATGAAATATTAAGTATAAAAGTATTATTCATTGTTAACTAAATTTATAAAAATTTATATGTTTTAGTCATCATATATTTTGTTTATATGAAAATAATATTTGTTAATTATTTTTCCCATTTATTCTTAAATATATTATTATATTTTTAATCAATATTAATATTCATTTTTATTTTATAATGTTTACTTTAAATATTTACGTAAATATAAAAAATTTACAATATTATCATTATGATAGGGATAAATAAATTATGATTGTATAATTAAATACTGCATTAATTGTATAAGCTGTGGGCTGCTAGGCCCAATAAAAAGATATATGAAACTCAGACCAGAAAGGTTAAGCCTGATGGACCAGATCAGGCCTGATGGAATAAAAAAGGCCCAAAAGCCCTAATTATTAATTAATTTCGTAATTAATTAATAAGGGAAAAATCAGCTATTGAGAAGAGTCCCGGTAAGGATATAAATCCTTATAGATTAGCCTCAAGGGGACCTAAAAGGATAAGGAATCAGCTTCCTACTTCCTAGGACTCCTAAGTCTATCCTAATTCAGAGGCTTGTCCACCAAGTCTCCTATACCAAGTCCAATTCAAGGACTCCCACATCTATATAAGGGGCCTCACCCCACAAATCAGAACTACGTTTTTTGGCTTGATTCTCTAATTCACAGAGATACGTAGGCATCTCGTAAAGGCAGATTGAGTCACGAAACACGAGAGCAGCCATTAAAGGCCTTGAGCTCCCGAATCTTAGTATTAAACACAGCAAGTAATAACCTTGATTTCTTATCCATAACATTTGGCGCCGTCTGTGGGAACGCAATAACAACCATGGCGAGAACACGGAGAACAATTGGAGCTCTAGAGAAAGGAACACCATCAGAGACAACCCAGGTGATTTCATCAACCGTGGAGGTTCCTCCCCATTCAACTTATGCATCTACTCAGGGGGAAGCCCAGACAGGGGCAACTCAACCTCAGCCACAAGGGACAACTCCCCCGACTATTCAAGGTACGAATCCTCAAGTTCAGCAAGTACATATACCTGTGAATTCTCGACCCGTCGGGTATGAATATTCAACTGTTGTTACTACTAACCCCCCTTATGGGATGCCCCTTCACCCTGAGGTTGGAGGAAGCGGATATGCTGGGCGAAGCGAAGCACGAGGGCGGTCGCCCCCCTATATACGAGGTTTGGATCCTATCCCTGAGGATCGGGAATTTTCTGGTCCATACACTGAGAGAGACTCCGAATCTTCGGATGATGAAGTGGCCCCGAGAAGGAGGCGCCCTGGAAAAGAGCCAATAGCCGATGGAAGGCAACGCCCCCAAAGCACCCCAGGGGCGAATCCCCAAGAAGTGCAGGAAAAGATCAGGGCTCATGAGGCTGAAATCCAAAGGCTGAGGCGTGATTTGGAGGCTCACCAAACCACCAGACCCCACATACCTCCTAGGGGGAGAAATCCTCCTCCTATCATAGACCTGGATGGTCCGGTAAGAAGAAGGGCTGCTGTCCCAAGAACTGATCCGAGCAATCTCCTTCCCCTTGGAGATCCTGATGATCCAACTCCACCCTTCACAGAAGAGATAATGAATGCCCATGTCTCAAGGAAATTCAAGATGCCCACTATCAAAGCCTATGATGGCACGGGAGACCCCGCTAATCATGTTAGGACATTCTCTAATGCACTGCTGCTGCAACCCGTGAATGATGCTATAAAATGTCGGGCCTTCCCTCAAACCCTGTCGGGTATGGCTCAAAGATGGTACAGTCGCCTACCCCCAAATTCTATTGGATCATTCAGAGAACTAAGTCAGGCTTTTATTAAGCAATTCATCAGTGGAAGAGTCCATGAGAAAAGTTCAGCATCTCTTATGAGTCTTGTGCAAGGAGCTAAGGAATCCTTAAGAGATTACCTGAATCGTTTTACAAAGGAGGCTTTAAAAGTCCCAGATCTTGATGATAAGGTAGCCATGATAGCATTGCAACAAGGAACTAGGGATGAGTTTTTTAAGATGTCTTTGGCCAAACGACCCCCTGAGAGCATGTTGCAGCTCCAAGAGAGGGCAGGGAAGTATATCAAGGTTGAAGAAAGTATGAGGAAGACCGTAGTAAGTAATGAGCCCACTGGAGGCAAGAAACGAAAAACTGATTTGGAGTATATCGCTAAGGACAAATATCCTAGAACCGAACAAAACCCTGATTCAACCCCCAAGAAGGGAGGACCTGGGCAAAAGTTCACTGAATACGCTAAGCTGAATGCTCCCAGAAGTCAGATTTTGATGGAGATTGAGAAAGACAGAGATATTTGCTGGCCTAAGCCCTTGAAGGCTGATCCCGCCAAGCTAGATAGCGGCAAGTATTGCAGGTTTCACAAAGATGTTGGCCATGACACCGATGAGTGTAGGCAATTGAAAGATGAAATTGAGTTTTTGATTCGAAAAGGAAGATTGAATAAGTATACTGGAGATGGAGGGGACAGAAATAATAATGGAAGGAAGAACTTAGAAGATCGTAGGAGGGACCAAGATGATCAGGGGCGGAATCCCCAACCTAGAGGACCAGTTATAAACACCATTTATGGAGGGCCGAGACCTCAAGAGCCTGTGATAAACACGATCTTTGGAGGTCCAACTGCTGCTGGATTGTCCAAAAATTCCAGAAAGGCATATACTAGAGAGGTTATGCATATTGTTGGAGAAGCCCCGAAGAGGGCCAGGACAGAAGTAACATTGGCTTTTGATGATTCCGACCTAGAGGGTGTGAAGTTTCCCCATGACGACCCGCTGGTCATAACACCAATAATAGGAAATAGCCCGGTTAAGAGGGTCCTTGTGGATAATGGTGCTTCTATGGATATCTTGCTCCACGACACCTTTCTAAGGATGGGGTATAACGACTCCCAGTTAATACCAACCGACATGCCGATATATGGATTTGCTAGAGTAGAATGTCCTGTGGAAGGGATAATCAAGTTGCCAACCACCATAGGTACGGAGCCAAGGCAAGCAACGCAGATGCTGGATTTCATAGTGGTAAAGGCTAGTTCAACTTATAATGCTATCATGGGGAGAACAGGGATACATGCCTTCAAGGCAGTCCCCTCTTCCTACCATTCAGTCATGAAGTTTCCCACCCGAAACGGGATTGGAGAAGAGAGAGGAGATCAAAAAATGGCTAGAAGCTGTTATGTGGCCTCTTTGAGGGCAGACGGAGTCGGGGGGCAGGTTCTTCCTATTGAAGATATGGATGTTCGAGAAAATGATGAGAATAGAGGAAGGCCAGCAGAAGAATTGGTTTCGGTTCCTTTAGATCCCAAGAATCCTGAGAGGATGACTTTCATTGGAGCCACATTAGAGGAGCCCCTTAGAGGGAAGTTAGTGAAATTTTTGCAAGAAAATAGTGATGTGTTTGCATGGTCAGCAGCTGATATGCCAGGCATAGACCCGGAGTTAATTACTCACAAGCTAAACGTGGATCCAAGTCGGAAGACAGTGAAACAAAAGAAAAGAAATTTTGCCCCGGAAAGACAAGAGGCTATAAAGCAGGAAGTGGAAAAGCTCTTAGAGGCTGGTTTCATTGAGGAGATTCAATTTCCGGAGTGGTTAGCAAACCCTGTAATGGTGAAGAAGGCTAATGGAAAGTGGAGGATGTGTATAGACTTCACCGATCTGAATGATGCATGCCCCAAAGACTGTTTTCCGCTGCCTAGAATTGATACTTTGATTGATGCCACCGCTGGACATGAGATGCTGAGTTTCATGGATGGGTTTAGCGGATACAACCAGATCAAAATGCATAAGGATGACATTCCAAAGGTATCATTTATCACTGACTTTGGTGTTTATTGTTATCTTGTTATGGCGTTTGGTCTCAAGAATGCAGGAGCCACCTATCAAAGGTTGGTGAATAAAATTTTTAAGGATCTTATTGGGAAGACTATGGAAGTCTATGTTGATGACATGCTAGTCAAGAGTCTAGTAAAGACTGATCATATAACCCATTTGAGGGAAGCTTTTGAGGTCCTGAGGTACCACAAGATGATGTTGAATCCCACGAAGTGTGCTTTCGGAGTAGGATCTGGAAAATTCTTGGGATTGATGGTCTCAAAGAGGGGAATTGAGGCTAACCCTGATAAAATAAAGGCAATCCTGGACATGGAACCCCCAAAAACTGTCAAGGATGTTCAGAAACTCACAGGAAGGGTTGCTGCGCTAGGACGATTCATCTCCAAGTCAGGAGACAAGTGCTTGTCATTCTTCAAGTCATTAAAGAACATTAAAGACTTTGTATGGAGTGAGGAAAATCAGAAGGCATTTGAAGAGTTAAAGAAGTATATGGGCCAGGCCCCGTTGTTGGCCAAGCCAGTTCTGAGTGAAGTTTTATTCTTGTACTTGGCTGTTTCAGAAAGCGCCTTGAGCGCGGTGTTGGTTAAGGAGGAACTGAAAGTCCAGAAACCCGTATACTATGTCAGCAAAATTTTGCATGGTGCTGAGTTGAATTATTCAGCCATTGAGAAATTCGCTTTAGCCTTGGTAATGGCTTCAAGAAAGCTGCGTCCTTATTTTCAAGCTCACCAAATTGAAGTGCTAACAAATCAGCCACTGAGAAATATCATTCACAGTCCCAAGGCAAGTGGGAGACTGATTAAGTGGGCAATAGAGTTGGGAGAGTTCGATCTCAAGTATAAGCCACGTACGGCCATAAAAGCCCAGGCACTAGCTGACTTCGTGGTGGAATGTACCATACCCAACCAAGAAGTCGGGGGGCAGGAAGATACCATACCTCAAGACAAGGGAGTCGACAATGGGGACAAGGAGAAAGAATATTGGGTTCTCTATTTTGATGGAGCATCAAAAACAAATTCCAGTGGAGCAGGGTTGGTTTTGCAAAGCCCTGATGGATTCTTAATTGAGTATGCCATGAAGCTAGACTTCCCAACCACAAACAATGAGGCAGAGTATGAAGCCCTGATTGCTGGCCTTGGTCTAGCTGGGACACTTAGAGTCAAAAACTTAAAGGTCCGTGGAGACTCGAAGCTGATCATATCCCAGGTAAAGGGGGAATTTGAGGCAAGAGATGATACGATGGCTAAGTATGTTCGCCTAGTAAGGGTTGTGATGACCCAATTTAATGAATGCCATGTTGAACACATTCCAAGAGAAGAAAATGCTAAAGCAGATGCGCTATCAAAGTTTGCTTCATCTGAGATTGAAGAAAGTTCAGGGAGTGTGTACTTCCGTGTTTTGAAGACACGAAGCATAGATGTTAAGCTTGTGGCTCCCGTAGGCTTGGGGACGTCATGGATTGATCCCATCAAGGCTCACATTCAGACCGGTTGGTTGCCAAATGATGCAACTGAAGCACGGAAGTTAACTGTTCGGGCACTAAGGTACTCTTTGATAGATGGGATTCTTTACAAAAGATCTTTCGTGGTTCCCTACTTGAGGTGTCTCAGGCCCGATGAGGCACGCTTGGCTCTTGAAGAAGTGCATGAAGGTATTTGTGGACAACACTTGGGGGGCAGGGCCTTGGCTCATAAGATAACCCGTTTAGGCTTCTATTGGCCAGAAATGATGGCTGATGCCAAAGAATATGTAAAGAAGTGTGATCGCTGTCAGAAACATGCACCAGTGGCCAGACAACCCCCCGAGATGCTGACCTCTATCAACTCACCTATTCCCTTTGCTATGTGGGGGATGGATATTCTAGGGCCTTTTCCTATGGCCACAGCACAAAGGAAGTTTCTGATTGTAGCCATTGATTATTTCACTAAGTGGATTGAAGCCAAGCCCTTGGCCAAAATCACAACTAAACAGGTTGCACAATTCCTGTGGGAAAACATTATGTGCCGATATGGAATTCCCCGTATCCTCGTCACTGACAATGGAACACAATTCAACAACGAGGAATTCAAGAAGTATTGCAAAGAAAATGAAATTGAGTTACGGTTCACCTCTGTGGCTCACCCGCAAGCCAATGGGCAAGCGGAGGTAGCAAATCGGATAATCCTGGATGGACGAAAGAAGAGAATCGAAAAGTCAAGAAATAATTGGGTGGATGAGATACTTCCCATATTATGGGCCTATAGGACTACCTGTAGAGTCACGACAAATGCAACTCCTTTCATGTTGGCATATGGGGCAGAAGCAGTAGTTCCCGTGGAGATATCACATTCCTCTCCAAGGATTCAGGCTTTTGATGAAAAAGAAAATGAGGAAGGGCAGAAGTTAGCCCTGGATTTAATCGATGAAGTGCGAGATAAAGCACACGCAAAGATAGTAGAATATCAGAAAAAGGCTTCATTCTACTACAACCTAAGGGTTAAAGAGAGGTTTTTCAAACAAGGTGACCTAGTCTTGAGAAAAATAGAGGCTTCTGGTGTCGGACAGAAAGGAAAGCTTGCCCCAAATTGGGAAGGGCCGTATAGAGTCAAGAGCGTTCAGGGTAGAGGAACCTACAAGCTGGAGACTATGGATGGTTTTGAAGTCCCGAGAACCTGGCACGCACAAAACCTGAAGGTTTACTACGTGTAAGATGGTCGAAGTACGATTCTCACTTGTCATTATGACAAGTAGGTTTAAAAGCACCTTGAAGCTTTGTTTGCATAGTATTTTTCTTTTTTAGCTAATATAGATCAGGGTCGAACCCATATTATGTAAGGTTTTGGAAAACTAGACTTGAAATTGAAGAGTTCGAAATTATTTCAACCTATGGATGTTTGAGTTGTGATAATACTTGTGTGGCCCATTAAGCCAAGTTTGAATATTAAAGTATCGGAAAAATGAAGGAGAGAATGCAAATAAGGAAAGTAGCATAGCCCCGCAGGGTAATAAGTTTTAATACAAACAAAAGTCCAGACATAAATTAAGGATAAAATTACAAAATAGAAAAACTACTCCTCCATGCGGGAGCCTTCATTCTCTTTCTCCTTATCAGCGCCTTCAGCGTCCTTCGCAGGAGAAGCGGGAGGAGAAGCAGTGTTAGGATCCAAGATGCGATCATCTGGCTGAGGAGAGTCGAAGAGGGCGTCTATGCTGTCCTCTGACTCAGCCTGCTCAGGACTTATAAAGTCCTTAGGGTCGACTAAGCCCGGGTACTTCTCAGAAACAGCCTTCACGGCCGCATCCCATCCCTGAGTGAACTGTAGGGAGTAAAGACCCTCATCATGAATCTCCATGAGATTCTTAAACTTGTCAGAATCCATGTAGTCATCAATGAGCTTATCCTTATCGCTCCTAAGTTTCACCAGCTCGGAATGAGCCTTAGCCAGCTCCTCTTTCTTCGTGTCTAGCTTCTTCTCTAGGACCTTGGCTCTCTCCTCCCACTTCTTCATCTCCTTTTCAAAAACATCAGAGTTACCCTTCCAAGATCTAGCCTGATGTAGGGCCGCCTGGAAATAGGTATTACTCTGCAAAGAAATATGTATGAGTTGGCGCAAATTTATTGGGATACAAGAAAAGTTGAAATTCACAAAAGGAAGAGAAGAAAAAAGAAAATTACCGCAGCTTGGGCTTGAGAGCCCAGAAGTTCAATAGTCTCGACATCACTCCCCGTAACAATGTCAGTGAAATCATGGGGAGTGATGGAATGGTACGACCAATCCTTGGCATGTTTGGTGGATCCAACCACCGTATCGCTCCTCCTGAAGCCCCAGTTAGGCCTGAAGGAATGTGCCTTAAGTGGAGGATCCACATCGTCCCCCAGCTCGACCACCGGGACGTGGGGCTTAAGGAAAGTAGGACCGTCAGGTTTGCTCCTGGGATCCCTGTTTAACTTGGCCCTCTTCTGGCGGCCAGATTCCCCCTCCTTGGGCCTATTGACGTTATTAATAGCCTCACAAGCTGAAAGGAAAAGCAGAAGGAATATTAAAATCCAGAAAAAAGAAAAAGTACGGTTAAAGAGAAGGAAAAATAATTTCGCAGGTATAAGTTTACCCTTATCACTGGCCTGGGAGAGACCAACTTTCTTCAAGGAAAACTCCTCTAAAAGGGTCCAGGTGTCTGTTTTCCCATCGTCTGAAATTAAGGCTTGGTAGGCCACCTCCTCCTCATCAGTTAATCTGATGCTACCAGGACTACCATCTGATACTTTGCAAAATGGCCTACGGAAGAGTGTGGCCCAATCACCCCCAGCCCAGGTCAGCCTAACAAACTCATCCCTCCATTTAGGGTTGTTCTCGACTATAGAGTTACTATCAAAGATATGGGGAATTTTGGGCCGTTGGCGAATTAAAACCCAGCCCGGCTGACTCATGGAACTATTATAGAATTGGAAAACTTTCCTAAAGACTGCTACGGAAAGAGGAAAGCTATTCCTGAGACAAAGGACCATAAAACAGATAATGTTCCTCCAGGCGTTAGGAGGGAGTTGACAAGGGTTGATTCGTACATCGGCTAGTAAACGAGGAATAAATTCGTGAAATGGGAACCTAAGACCTGCGGTCAGGGCTCCTCGATAAATGAACAGGGTATCCCCCTCCCAATTACAAGTCCTATCCCCAGGGGCGGCTGGAGTGATCCTAAGGTGGGGTGGAAGTCTGTACAGGGTATTCATAGACTCTATCCTACCATCTAACTCATGAAAAGTGTTACCATGATTATACGAATCTAACTCAGACAGAGAAGGATATTCATCACCTCTCGAGTTAATCATATCAATGAGGGAAGTATATGGAGATTGAATTTGGATGTTTGTACCTCTCTTAGAGACATTCATCTTCTGCAAACGAGCTAGGTCACGGTCCGCCATTAATATGCTTCGGTTGAAGGCTTGAAACCCAGAAATACTTGAGAATGGAGGAGCTCCGGTGGCTTTGGTCGCCGGAAATCGCCTTCAAAAGGGAGAACTTTAGAGAAAAATGTGAGATGAAATGAGAAGTGGGAAGTGAAGTGAGGATTCTCACTCCACACTACACTTATATAGGCGAAAAGCTCGGAATACGAGGCATTTTTAGGCCCATTTAGCCAGGCCCAACCTAAAGGCCCATCTACAAGAAGTATCAGGAACAATCTAGAAGCTCCTGTGGAATTTAAAAAGTCAAAAATCGACCAGAACCTTAATATGGTTCGATCAGAGTCCTGATCGACAGAGAAGAGAGTCCTGATCGATATCTTATTCGAACAGGAGGGAAGAAATCTCCTAAGATCGATCAGAGTCCTGATCGACAGAGAAGAGAGTCCTGATTGATATGCTATTCGAACAGGAGGGAAGAAATCCCCTAAGATCGATCAGAGTCCTGATCGACACAGAAGAGAGTCTTGATCGATATCTTATTCGAACAGGAGGGAAGAAATCCCCTAAGATCGATCAGAGTCCTGATCGACACAGAAGAGAGTCTTGATCGATATCTTATTCGAACAGGAGGGAAGAAATCCCCTAAGATCGATTAGAGTCCTGATCGACGGAGAACAGAGTCCTGATCGATATTCCATTCGATCAGAATGGTCGAGAGCCATTTAATTCGTTCAGAGTCCTGATCGAAATCGATCAGGAATCCTGGTCGATTAAGCCCGTGTAGCAATCGACTAGGGTGTCACTTTGAAGGCCAATTCGGTCAGAATCCTGATCGAAATCGATCAGGAATCCTGTCGACCAGAGTGTAAGATCCTGAGCTAATTCGATCAGGATCCTGATCGATTTTGGCTGCATCCTGATCGATTTTGTCTGCATCCTGATCGATTTCGAATGCATCCTGATCGATTTCGAATGCATTCTGATCGATTTTAAGCCAGAAAATTAAGGATAAGTCCTGGGAAATTAGGGAAAAATCCAGAAAATTAAGGATAAGTCCCGGGAAATTAGGGAAAATCCAGAAAATTAAGGATAAGTCCCGGGAAATTAGGAAAAAATCCAGAAAATTAGGGAAAAATCCCAGAAAATAAGGGAAAAATCCCAGAAAATTAGGGAAAAATCCAGAAAATAAGGAAAAAATCCCGAAAATAAGGGAAAAATTCCTGGAAATTAAGATAATTCCTGAATAAAAGGAAAAATTCATTGTAAATGTGTAGGTCGCTCCACACTTTACGGAAAAACGAAACCCTGTAAGGGAACAAATAGACTTAACTTCTGCGAAACCTAATCAATGTTTCCCAAAAGTTGGGGGGCAAATGATAGGGATAAATAAATTATGATTGTATAATTAAATACTGCATTAATTGTATAAGCTGTGGGCTGCTAGGCCCAATAAAAAGATATATGAAACTCAGACCAGAAAGGTTAAGCCTGATGGACCAGATCAGGCCTGATGGAATAAAAAAGGCCCAAAAGCCCTAATTATTAATTAATTTCGTAATTAATTAATAAGGGAAAAATCAGCTATTGAGAAGAGTCCCGGTAAGGATATAAATCCTTATAGATTAGCCTCAAGGGGACCTAAAAGGATAAGGAATCAGCTTCCTACTTCCTAGGACTCCTAAGTCTATCCTAATTCAGAGGCTTGTCCACCAAGTCTCCTATACCAAGTCCAATTCAAGGACTCCCACATCTATATAAGGGGCCTCACCCCATAAATCAGAACTACGTTTTTTGGCTTGAATCTCTAATTCACAGAGATACGTAGGCATCTCGTAAAGGCAGATTGAGTCACGAAACACGAGAGCAGCCATTAAAGGCCTTGAGCTCCCGAATCTTAGTATTAAACACAGCAAGTAATAACCTTGATTTCTTATCCATAACACATTAAATATTATTATTTGATTTTCACTATTATATAATTAAATTTTAAAAGAATAATATTTTATATATAGTTGATCATAGTTAATACTATTAGAGTAAAAGTGATTAGAGTTTAAATAAAATTTTAGTTATATTTTAGCGAACGATTTTAGTTTTTACTCTTGTAGATGCTCTTAGGCATGTTAAAAAAAGAAATTCTATATAAAACTAGAAATATATTGATTTTTCTGGATCAATGGATGATATTGACTCGGTAGATAACATATATTTTACTAAAAAAATGAACAATGATAAGATATGAGAAACCTGGCTAGCACTCAACCCGGTTCGGGGTGAGGCAATCTCAGTTGGAGAGCCAAGACCCTCTAAGACGAAATAAGCAGATGAAGAGAGCCGGGCTCAGGTGGTTAACCGGGCCCAGGCCCAACCTAGGAGCAGGATCACCTCTCAGTTAGAGTTCAACCCAGCCTTCAGTAGAGCCGGGCTCGAGAGGGGTCCCCCAAACATAAGCACTCCTCACAGCCCGCCAAGGAGGGTCACGTGGGCACGTGACAATAACACCTATCAACAACCAACAATTGAGAAAGTATAACACGGGTGAGCACACCTTTGGTGCATCCTAAAGGTCGTCCTTACCTGGACACGTGTATGGAATCCATCCGAGCCAGGCGTCGTCCGCCTCCACCAAAGAATGGCCCTGATTTAAAGGTAGAGTTTAGGGGTTACGCTCTCTTACACACTCATATACACACATAACCACCTTGCATTCATATCTATCTTCATCTTCCCCAAAGCAAATTCTTACTCCCACACCAGAGGCGCCACAGGGCTCAAACCCCCTTCCGGTATTATTTTACAGACACCCTACAGCAGCGACCCCACAACCGCGAGAAGGTTTCAGGCGCAGCATCAAAAGGAGCAGCCCCGCACATCGAATTTATCATTTGGCGCTGAAAGTATGAATAATAAAGCAGTTTCGAGTAGAACATTACGAAAGACCCGACTAAGCATAATATAAAGGATCCGGGTGTTAGGTGGAAAACACGCGCTAATATTCACGCAAGTATACGCGTTCGCAAGTAATATAGAGTACTTTTTAGTCCGTTCCCACAGAGACTCTGACTAATTTTGTTCAATTAACACTTACTCACCAATGTATGATTACTTCTCAATGTCAAGACAATAACACTTAGATTTGATTAACTAATTATTAACTATAA
The DNA here is from genome assembly GCF_009905375.1 of Apium graveolens. NCBI lineage: Eukaryota > Viridiplantae > Streptophyta > Magnoliopsida > Apiales > Apiaceae > Apium > Apium graveolens. The sequence continues at coordinate 167,085,966 of NC_133650.1, read as the reverse complement.
TTAACTACGAGAATTAAACACTTAATTGACACTTGAATTAACAATATTAAACACACATGAGATCATAACTTCATTACTACTTCCTTTAATAGTTATTGTTATTACCCTTAGCATGTAACGGTGATGATATTAATTGAACAATACGAAACTGATAAAAGCCAACTTTCGTTGTACTAATACCATTCTACCAAAAATCCATAATTAAGATAGAAGTTGAATAGGCATCAATTATGTTGAGACCCTATATGTCTACAGAATTTGACAACATAACGATTTAAGCACAAGTTATTCCTTATGATTACACAGGGCAAGTAAAACGGTTAGAGTTACCCACTAATCATGCATACACATACATGAACCTATGCTAGCATGGAAAGTTCTAAACCTCAAGATCCACTGTCGCTTCACAAGAGATTAACACCCTATCTTATATGTTCGCGACACACATAAGACGAATAAGTGCAACCTATGCTAGATATCATACAATCATCACACACTAAGGTATTAACTAACTAAAGAATTCCATAGTAAATCTATTACAACCCCATGATCACGATTAGCCCATAATAGAACTTATCGTCACCATGGGTTCATATGAAAACATGATAATAACATACAAGAATAACTAATAAAAATACTTATTAAAATAAGAGTACGTCACAAGAGTAATAAGGTTCAAAGTAAAGAAAACTAGTATCCACTGATATAACGAATAAAAGAATCACAAGAAAACATATGCTTCCTCTTCTTCGTTGCGATGTGCTAAAACGGTCTTCTTCCTTCTCTCCTTGTTCCTTGATTGATACCACGATTCATATGTGAAACGTCTCTGGAAATTACTTATATAAAAGCCCCACAAGTCCCAGCTATCTCAGAAGTTAGAAGTCCAACATAATCAGGAGTCTAAAAATCAGTATTTAATTTTACGCCCCTGAGCGGCCGCCCAACAATACTGAGCGGGCGCCCAGCTTCCTGAGCGGCCGCCCAGCCAGGCTGAGCGGGCGCCCAGCACCTTATTGGAAAAATACTTATTTTGCTCCCGTTTTCTGCTGCGTTCTGCTCCTAACTTCCCACTTGCAATGCCAAGCACTCCCTTAGGTTTATTCTTGATGAAATCTCCCCTCAAACATAAGTAATACCCTGAAATGCACAAACACTAGAAAAATGCATCAAATACACATAATACTTTATTTCAAGACATCAATTCAAGCCATTATAAGACATTCTAAGTGGTATAAAATGCCACTTATCACACCCCCAAACTTAAATCGATGCTTGTCCTCAAGCGTCACAGACTCAAAAATAAAACAAAAATATGCATGAATGCAATCTATATGAAAGCATGACAACAATCTAGTCCTTAAGCATACTCTAAGACTTAGTGAAATTACAAGTGTTTCTAGCATGCATGTCAACCTACAAGACTCAACATCACTCTAACGATATTACTACACTCGCATCAATATCACAAATCAATCGGTAAAGCAACGCAAAAGGGATCATGGTATATGCATGAGCTAAATGACATGATAAATAAAGCAATAAAATAAAAAAAAACTATATGGCAAAAATATGCAATTATATTAATTAAACTATCATGAATATGCAACTACATGACACACACACAAAAAAATTCCTTAACTACCACCCCCAAACTTAAAATCTTCACTGTCCCCAGTGAAGGTAGTAGAAAGGAACACAGGGTATACCTACTCGGAGAAATCATCATCATCACCCTCAGAGGGGGTGGAGTATTAGGAGGCAGATAAGCAGAGTCCTCACCAAAAACGGGCCACTGGATGTCAGATCCAAGGCCACTGAAAGCAGTCCCAAGTGCAAGGGTGAGCTCCTGAGCAAACCTACTCTACGACTCACACATCTCATCCATCCTCCTCGACAACCTCCTATACTGGGCATCAGTCATCCCAGCACCCTCCTGAGCTCTAGAAGAGCCTACCTCATCACAATCTGGCCTAGCCATGGTAGCACCAGCTGCTGGATGTTCTCCTGGAAGACGATAACCCAACCCATGCTCCTCGGGCTCTCCACCCGTCCACTCCTGCATCACATTCAGAGTCGTTGAATCAATAGGAGCGGCCGGCATCTGCAACTGCTCGTGAGAAGGCCAATGAATTCCCACTGCTCGGCATAGTTCGTGACAATAGATGCATAAGGGATGTTCATGTGCTTCGCTCCCCTCAAAAACTTCAAAATCCCTTGGTAGATGAACTCACCAAGGTCCATATAATACTCCTCATTCAAAATACCCCATAACAACCTTGTTCGCTCAACTATAACCTCATGTGCATGTGAAGTAGGCAGAATATTAGCATAAATAAAGGCATTCCATGCATGGGTATACCTATTCATCATAATCGCCGGAAAAGAATGATACTCGTTAGTTCCCGTCTTGAACTTCCAAACTGTGCCCCGCTAACAGAGAGTAGCACAAATCAAATCCAAATCAAAGTCCCCGGGGGTCTTCTCATTCCAATTCTCCTCCGTGGGCTTCCGATGTCGCTGTCCAATCACACGACGAATCGCCGCGGCCTGATAATCAACTGTAAGCACACGAACAACAGTAAATCCATTCTTTTCAGCCTTTGTGTTCGCATAAAACTCGTGAACCACGCTCATCAGAACCGCCTCCGGCGACTCACAAAAAGAAATCCACCCTTTTTCAGCAATCATCGGCAACAACTCACCATCCCTCCCCGATGGTAAGAATCCCCTCTCCTACAAATCGGCTTACCAAGAAGCCTAGTATACTCCTCCTCAGCAGCCCTATCAAACAAACGAGGTCTCGCAGCAGTTCCCCTCGAAGAATCAGCAGTAGGAACGGTGTTGCTGCTATCAATAGTTTGGGATCTCTTGGGTGTCATTGAAACTGAGAAAAAGTGTTTAAGAGTTGTGTTTTGAGTGTAGGAGAGAGTTTTAAAGTTGAAAGTATATGGGAGTGTATATGCAGAAGTTGTATGTATATATAGGGTAGGAATTAGGGTTAAAAATTGAATAAGAGTGGGGTTGTGAGGAAAAAATGTGGGTTATGGGAAAAGAAATCATGGGTTCTGGGTTGTATTTTTGTTTTTAAATTTTTCTGATTTTTTTTGGATATTTTAGAAAGAAAAAAAAAATTTCAACAGTAGGGGGCTGAGCGGCCGCTCAGCAAAGCTGCGCGGGCGCCCAGCATCCTGAGCGGGCGCCCAGAGGGTTTCTGGAAAATATTTTTTCTTGCCCAATTTTTCTAATTTTTTTTTGTGGTTTTGGATAGGTTACTAACTTCTAAGGGTTCCTATAGTCCCAAATATTGGGTTGCCTCCCAAGAAGCGCTTCTTTTACGTCATTAGCTTGGCGTAGAGTACCTCGATCAAGTTGACAATAAGACGACACTAACCACTTCCCGGTTTGCCGTGTCCCCATAGTAATGCTTCAATCGCTGACCATTAACCTTGAATGCTTGGCCCGGATCATCCTCAAAAATTTCCACCGCTCTATGTGGAAACACAGTTTTGACAATAAAAGGTCCAGACCACCTTGATTTCAACTTTCCAGAAAAAAGTCGGAGACGAGAGTTGAATAAAAGAACTTGTTGCCCCGGCACAAATGACTTAGGATATAGCTTCCTGTCGTGCCACCTTTTCACTTTTTCCTTGTACATTTTGTTGTTCTCGTACGCTTGGAGTCAAAATTCATCAAGTTCATTTAACTGAAGCATTCGCTTCTTCCCAGCTGCATCTAGATCAAGGTTCAACTTTTTCAATGCCCAATAAGCCTTATACTCAAGCTCCGCAGGTAAATGACATCCCTTACCATACACAAGTTGAAACGGGAACATCCCAAGTGGAGTCTTGTATGCTGTTCAATAAGCCCAAACAGCTTCATCGAGCTTTAAAGACCAATCCTTCCTTGACGGACAAACAACTTTCTCTAGAATGCGCTTGATCTCTCTATTAGACACTTCAGCTTGACCATTCGTTTGTGGATGATAGCCAATAGCAACACGATAATTCACACTGTACCGCTGCATCATAGAAGTGAACTTACGATTGCAGAAATGCGACCCTTCATCACTTATGATTACTCGTGGCGTTCCAAACCTTGTGAAAATCTGCTTATGAAGAAAATTCAACACTACCTTTGCATCATTCGTCGGTAGAGCCTTGACTTCTACCCATTTTGAGACATAATCGACTGCCAACAAAATGTACTGATTATTGTAGGATGAGACAAATGGTCCCATGAAATCGATTCCCCAAACATCAAAGACCTCGATTTCAAGCATCATATTTAACGACATCTCATCCTTCCTCGTAAGATTCCCCACTCTTTGGCAATGATCACACCTTAAAATGAACTGATGTGCATCCTTAAACAAAGTAGGCCAGAAAAAACATGCTTGCAGAATACGAGCTGCTATCTTTTCACCACCATAATGTCCACCATAAACTGTGGAATGGCAGTCTCGTAATATCCCCTCCGTCTCACAGAATGGGATACATCTCCTGATGATCTGGTCAGCTCCCTGTCTAAACAAATATGGTTCATCCCACATGTACCACTTCACCTCATGCAGAAACTTCTTCTTTTGAGCTGTATTCATGTTAGGAGGCATTATATTGCTGACAAGATAGTTCACAATATCTGTGAACCATGGCTCTTCCTCCTGAACTGCGAACAACTGCTCATCCGGAAAAGATTCGTTGATCAATGTCTTATAATGTGAAGTAGAATCGGGATTCTCCAATCTAGAGAGATGGTCAGCTACTTGATTCTCAGTACCTTTTCGATCCTTGATCTCTAACTCAAATTCCTATAGCAAGAGCACCCAACGAATAAGTCTAGGCTTCGAATCCTTCTTTAAGACCAAATAGCGAATGGCAGCATGATCAGTGAATACTGTCACCTTTATCCCAAGCAGATGCGATCAAAATTTTTGAAACCAAAGACTATAGCCAAGAGCTCCTTCTCAGTAGTGGTGTAGTTCATTTGAGCTCCATTTAGAGTCTTACTAGCATAGTAGACCACATGAAAAAGATTATTCTTGCGCTGCCCAAGAACTGCTCCCACCGCATAATCACTCGCATCACACATCATCTCAAAAGGTTCTGTCCAATCAGGTGTCGTAATAACTGGTGTAATTATCAAACTCTTCCTGAGAGTCTCGAATGCTGCCAAGCATTCATCATCAAATTTGAAAGGCACATCTTTCTCGAGCAAATTGCACAATGGCTTAGATATCTTCGAGAAGTCCTTGATGAAATGCCGATAAAAACCCGCATGGCCAAGATAGCTACGGATTCCTTTCACAGAAATAGGTGGTGGAAGATTTTCAATGACTCCCACCTTGGCTTTGTCCACCTCAAGACCCTTTCTAGAGACTTTATGCCCAAGAATAATGCCTTCCTCTAGCAGAATTTTATGCATGCAGTACGAAGGGCTGATCCCTTTGATATCTGCTATAGTCCACCCGATAGCCGATTTGAATTCTCTCAAGATCCTCAAGAGCTTGTCCTCCTCACTACCTGAAAGGTCAGATGCAATAATAACAGGTAAAGTAGATGCATCACCTAAAAAGCATACCTCAAGTGTTTAGGCAATGGTTTAAGCTCCAAAGTAGGTGCTTCCTCAATAGATGGTTTGAGCTTTCCTTCAGCATTCTTGAGATCAGAATTACCCAGAGATTCAAATGGCATGTCTAACTTTCGTCTCCAAAGAGAAGCATTTAGATATTGTAGTTGCTCATTGCCATCCTCATCGTCACTGTCAAAGTCCCCCACCAAGGCTTTCTCTAAGGCATCAGATATTAGCATATGATCAAGTTCTGAAATGACCGCAGAATCAATTAAATCCACCTTAAAGCACTCCTCGTCTTCTGTAGGGAATTTCATCGCCTTGAATACATTGAATGTCACAACCTGATCCTGCACCCTCATAGTAAGTTCACCCTTCTACACATCTATCAAGGTACGGCCTATAGCCAAGAAAGGTCTTCCCAAGATTATGGGAATCTTCTTATCTTCCTCGAAATCCAAAATGACAAAGTCTGCAGGGAAGAAGAGCTTATCCACCTTTACTAACACATCCTCCACTATGCCTCGTGGATATGTAATAAAATGATCAGCAAATTGTAGAGACATATAGGTGGGCTTTGGATCAGGCAAATTCAAGTTTTTGAAGATAGACAACGGCATCAGATTGATGCTTGCTCCCAAATCGCACAGGCATTTATCAAAAGACAACTTGCCAATGGTGTAAGGAATGGTGAAGCTACCTGGATCTTTAAGCTTTGGAGGTAATTTTTGTTGCAGCACAACACTGTACTCTTCCGTTAGAGCAACGGTCTCAAGGTCATCCAGTTTCACCTTCCTTGAAAGAATACTCTTCATGAATTTTGCATAACTAGGCATTTGCTCCAGAGCCTCAGCGAAAGGTATGTTGATGTGAAGTTTCTTGAACACCTCCAGAAACTTACCGAACTGCTTATCCAGCTTTTATTGTTGCAATCTTTTAGGGAAAGGTGGTGGAGGATAGAGCTGTTTCTACCCTGTATTACCCTCAGACAGAGTGTGTTCAATAGTAGTCTTCCTTTATTCCGCCGCTTTCTCCTTTTGCTTCTCTTCTTCATAAACAACTTCAGCTTCTCCGTCTTTCACTTTTTCAGCATCAGCAACTTTTCCAGACCTTAAGGTAATAGCCTTGACTTGCTCTTTAGCTTCCTTCCTGCCTGGCATTTTAGTATCGCTGGGAAGTGTGCCAGGTTGACGATTGAGCACTGCATTGGCTATTTGACCGATTTGATTTTCCAAGCTCTTGATAGAAACAACCTGACTTTTTCACAACAGCTTGAGCTCCTCGAAATCAGCACTGGAAGGTGGAGCAGCACCTCCTTGTTGAGGATATGATTGCCTTTGAGCGTAATACTGTGTTTGCTGGAATCCAGGTGGATTAAACTGTTTACTTACGCCTTGCTGATATGGTTGCTGAATAGCATTCTGATTATTGCTCCAGCTGAAATTGGGATGATTTCTATTGTTAGGATGATAAGTAGCTGGCACAGGCTGCTGCGGTTGCTGATAATTGTTCACATACTGAACAAATTCATTAACAAGAGAACACTGATCCGTAGCATGAGAACCTGCACAAAGCTCACAGACCATAGCTATCTAATTGACTCTATAGGTGGCTAAAGAATCGATCTTCAAAGACAGCGCTTGGAGCTGCGCTGCAATAGCTGTAGCTGCATCAACTTCCAGAATACCTGCTACCTTTCCAGGCATCATCCTTTGAGTTGGGTTTTGATGCTCATTTGTAGCCATAGTTTTAATAAGATTATAAGCCTCAGTATAGCTTTTGGCCCACAAGGCGCCTCCAGCTGCTGCATCGAGCATGGGCTGAGATTGGGCCCCCAAACCATTATAGAAACCAGTGATCACCATCCAATCAGGAATACTATGATGTGGACACTTTCTGAACATCTCCTTGTAGCGCTCTCAAGCTTCGCACATAGATTCTGTTGGTTGCTGCGCAAACTGAGTAAGAGCAATCCTCATAGTTGTAGTCTTCGCCATTGGATAGAACTTCAATAGAAACTTTTGCGCAAGATCTTGCCAAGTAGTGATGGACCCAGCTGGTTAGGAATGTAACCAGTCCTTAGCTTTATCCCTCAGAGAGAATGGGAAAAGCCTCAGCTTGATAGCCTCATCAGTCACACCATTATATTTGAAAGTACTACAGATCTCGAAAAAATTCCTGATGTGCATGTTGGGGTCTTTAGTCGCAGCACCTCCGAAAGAAACAGAATTCTGCACCATCTGAATAGTGCCCGACTTGATTTCAAAAGTGTTAGCCTGAATAGCCGGATGAAGGATGCTTGACTGAATGTCATCAATTTTAGGTCGAGAAAAGTCCATAAGAGCTGGATCTGCCAGAACTATAAGATCACCCATGATTACTGGTTCTTTCTGCTCACTCTCTTTATCCGAATTTTCAAAATCTATCTTCTCCGGAATATTAAGAACTGAGTCCGTCTCCTCAGCCGTATCTAAAGTCCTCTTCCGAGTACGAGAACGTGTTTGCATAAACGCTTGCTAAAGTACCTGAAATACAACCGGAAACAATAAGTAACACGTCTTAATCAATGAGTCCTAATGACCACTGATGGTAAGTACATAAACTAAACAAACACGCCGAGTCCCCGGCAGCGGCGCCAAAAACTTGTTAGGCGGAAAACATGCGTTAATATTCACGTAAGTATACGTGTTCGCAAGTAATATAGAATACTTTCTAGTTCGTTCCCACAGAGACACAGACTAATTTTGTTCAATTAACACTTACTCACCAATGTATGATTACTTCTCAATGTCAAGACAATAACACTTAGATTTTATTAACTAATTATTAACTATAATTAACTACGAGAATTAAACACTTAATTGACACTTGAATTAACAATATTAAACACACAAGAGATCATAACTTCATTACTACTTCCTTCAATAGTTATTGTTATTACCCTTAGCATGTAACGGTGATGATATTAATCGAACAACACGAAACTGATAAAAGCCAACTTTCGTTGTACTAATACCATTCTACCAAACATCCACAATTAAGATAGAAGTTGAATAGGCATCAATTATGTTGAGAACCTATATGTCTACATAATTTGACAACATAATGATTTAAGCACAAGTTATTCCTTATGATTATACAGGGCAAGTAAAACGGTTAGAGTTACTCACTAATCATGCATACACATACATGAACCTATGCTAGTATGGCAAGTTCTAAACCTCAAGATCCACTATCGCTTCACAAGAGATTAACACCCTATCTTATATTTTTGCGACGCGCATAAGACGAATAAGCGCAACTTATGCTAGATATCATACAATCATCACACACTAAGGTATTAACTAACTAAAGAATTCCATAGTAAATCTGTTACGACCCCATGATCATGATTAGCCCATAATAGAACTCATCATCACCATGGGTTCATGTGAAAACATGATAATAACACACAAGAATAACTAATAAAAATACTTATTAAAACCAGAGTACGTCATAAGAGTAATAAGGTTCAAAGTAAAGAAAACTAGAATCCACCGATACAACGAATAAAAGAATTACAAGAAAATATATGCTTCCTTTTCTTCGTTGCGCTGTACTAAAACGGTCTTTTTCCTTCTCTCCTTGCTCCTTGATTGATACCACGATTCATATGTGAAACGTCTCTGAAAATTACTTATATAAAAGCCCCACAAGTCCCAACTATCTCAGAAGTTAGAAGTCCAACAGAATCAGGAGTCTAAAAATCAGTATTTAATTTTACGCCTCTGAGCGGCCGCCCAGCAATCCTGAGCGGGCGACCAGCTTCCTGAGCGGCCGCCCAGCCAGGCTGAGCGGGCGCCCAACACCTTACTGGAAAAATGCTTATTTTTCTCCCGTTTTGTGCTGCGTTCTGCTCCTCACTTTCCACTTGCAATGCCAAGCACTTCCTTAGGCTTATTCCTGATGAAATCTCCCCTCAAACACAAGTAATACCCTAAAATGCACAAACACTAGAAAAATGCTTCAAATACACAAAATACACAAAATACACTAGAAAGACATCAATTCAAGCCATTATAAGACGTTCTAAGTGGTATAAAATGCCACTTATCACCGGGTAGAAAACCAAAACAATAACCGGGTATACAGAAAATAGAAAACAACTAAAGAAAACAACGAGAAAATATACACTCAAATTTGAAAAGAGTCTTGTGATTTAAGAACATATCCTGGGTAAGCTGATGCCCGCTTGTTAAATCACACAACACTGTAGAAGGGGTTTGAATATAGTGTAGAATACAATCAAATTGATTTAGAACACAAGTAACAGAAAACAGATGTATTCGATATAATAAACTCTGTTACAATGGAACTGTTCTCTCTCAGTGATGAACAAATATCACGAGAGCTGCTAGGTTATAATGTATGATCTTCTCGATGATTGTAACACATATAGTGTAAACCTATGTCTCTGTTTATATAGACACACAGTTACAAGATAACTTCTAATTGATATGGAATATAATTTTATCTCCTAAAATATATCAATCAGATATCTTATACAATTCTTCTAGTCCTCTAACTCTTTCCATGCATATCTTCTTCTGTATTATTCTCGATCTTCTTTCCTGTAAATCAGCTTCCTTCCTTAACTGTTAGTCCTCCAGTACTTAAGTTCTGATATCCATCTTCTGATATTATCTTCTGATAATCTAAGTCCTGATATTCTTAAGTCTTGACTTCCAGTAAGTCCTGATTCCAGTAAAAACTGATATTTCCTGTTTGTTAATATCTAAAAACTAAACATCAAACATATTAGACATGACATCTCAAATATATCCAACAATCTCTCCCAACTTGTAAATTATGCAAGAATGTACAAGTTAATAGATTTGATGTTGTCAAAAACATTTAATTTCAAATATAATAAGAGTTTAATAAGACTATTAAATATAACTTACAAAACATCCAGCTTTACCAACATCACCGAATCAATCTGAATCCATAATAAATTTGGAAGCTTCCAATTCTACATTGAGAAAAGCACTTTTCTCATCCATTTGAAAGACTTTAAACTTCTTATGAGCAGCATAAGCCAAAAAGATCCTTATGGCTTCTAATCTAGCAACTGGTGCAAATGTTTCATCATAATCAATACCCTCTTGTTGAGAGTAGCCTTTAGCAACCAGTCTTGCCTTATTCCTTGTAATTATGCCATCACTGTCAGTTTTATTTCTGAATACCCATTTTGTTCCTACAACAGATCTATTCTTTGGTCTCGGCACAAGGGTCCAGACTTTATTTCTTTCAAATTCATTTAACTCTTCATGCATTGCTTGCACCCAATCAGCATCTTGAAGAGCTTCTTCCACTTTCTTTGGTTCAGTCTGAGATGGAAAAGAATGATAGAGACATTCATTTGAAGTTGCAGTTCTAGTTTTGACACCTGCTTCAGGATCTCCAATGATTAAATCAGGTGTGTGTGCTTTAGTCCATTTCCTTGCAGATGGAAGTTGATCTCTAGAACTTGATCCTACCCCATGATCCATACTGTCTCCATTAGCATTTTCTGATACTCCCCCTGTAGTTATGCTCTCTGAGACTTCAGAATTTGAGTTTAATTTTTCAGGAGTTGAAGAAATAGAGCTTTCAGAATTATCAGTACTTGGCTCATCAGAATTAGATGAATCAGAACTTGAAGAGTCAGTGACAGGTTCTGATGCTTCTCGAGAGTCTTGAGATGTGGTAGGATCTTTAGCTTGCTCCCCCTGGACAGGTGCATTTTCCTTTGGAGTTGTTACTAGAGTTTTAATACATCAGAACTTAATCCATTAGAACTTACAGGATCAGGATTTAAGTCATCAGAATTTCCAGAATCAGAATTTAGATCTTCATTCTCAAATCTCAGCTGATCATGATCATCGAAATCTTCAAGTACAGTAACCTTCTTATCATCAAAAGAGACATTGATAGATTCCATGACAACCCTTGTTCTTAAATTGTAGAGTCTGAAGGCTTTTGTGGAAAGTGGATATCCAACAAAGATTCATTCATCAGCTTTTAGATCAAATTTTGACAGCTGTTCAGGATGAGTCTTAAGAACAAAACACTTGCAACCAAATACATGAAAGTATTTCAGATTTGGCTTCTTTTTCTTCACCATCTCATATGGTGTTTTTCCATGCTTGTTTATGAGTGTAGCATTTTGAGTAAAACAAGCAGTCTGTACAGCTTCAACCCAAAAATAGGTTGGCAACTTTGCTTCATCAAGCATAGTTTGTGCAGCTTCAATCAGAGTCTTGTTCTTTCTTTCTACAACTCCATTTTGCTGTTGACTTCCAGGTGCAGAAAATTTTTGCTTGATTCCATGCTCTTTGCAGAACTCTTCCATAATCGAATTCTTGAACTCAGTGCCATTATCACTCATTATTTTAACAAAATCTTTGACCAACCTATCCAGCTGTCTGACATGATCAGTTAGAGTAAATGCAGTTTCATTCTTCTTGTGCAAGAAGTACACCCAAGTGTACCTTGTGAACTCATCCACTATAACCATAACATATTTCTTCTTTGCAATATACATGACATTGACTGGACTAAATAGATCAACATGCAGTAGGTGATAAGGCTCAAGAATTGATGACTCGGTTTTGCTCTTGAAAGAAGATTTTCTTTGTTTTGCCTTCTGACATGAATCACAAAGGCCATCAGGAGCAATTACTGTTTTTGGCAGTCCTCTCACAAGATCTTTCTTTACAAGCTCATTTATATTGTTGAAATTTAAATGAGAGAGTTTCTTGTGCCAATTCCAGCTTTCTTCAATTGATGCTCTACTTAACAGACAGATAGCAGAACCATCAGTACTTGTTGAAAGTCTGGCTTCATAAATGTTACCATGCATGTAACCTTTCAGAACCACTTTGCCTGTAGAATTACTTATAACTTCACAGTGTTCTTCAAAGAAATCCACATAATAACCTCTGTCACAGATTTGACTTATACTCAACAGATTGTGTTTAAGTCCTGAGACTAGAGCTACTGATTCAATGATGACATTCCCAAGATTGATCTTGCCATATCCCAGAGTTTTTCTAATGTTGCCATCTCCATAAGAAACTCATGGGCTAGCTTTCTCCACAAAGTCTGATAGCAGGGCTTTATTTCCAGTCATATGTCCTGAACATCCACTATCCATAACTAGGATGTTCTTCGTGTTGCCCTGCAATCACAAAGACCACTAATGGTTAGTTTTAAGGACCCGGACTTTCTTGGATCCTTTGGCCTTATTAAGTTTGTTAACATTTGCAGCCGATTTAACATCAGAGTTTATGCTAACATTTTTCTTATCAGATTTTACAGTATCAGACTTTGCATCATACTTTACACTAGAAGTAATTAAAGCAACTTTTTCAAAGAAGGTTTTATCTGATAATAATCATAGTACAAACTATGATATTCCTTACAAGTATAAATGGAATGCCATATACTACCACAATGAAAACAAGGATTTTGTGGCTTAAACCTAACAGACTGACTCTTAACTCCCGACTTAGGAGGTAAAAAGTTTATATTCTTATTTTTCTTGCAAAAAGAAGCAAGATGATTAGAGTTTCCACAGTTATAGCATTTCTTTCTAGGAGCATTAGGAACAGGCATATAATTGTTGCTTTTATTCACACCTTCATTTCCATTCCTATTTTTCCTAGCTTCCTTTACCTTGTTCACACTGGTAATTTCTTTCAGCTTATGTTTATGCTACTTCTTTGTCATTAAGCCTATGTTAACTTCAGTTGGTTTATCCTGTTCTAATTTGTCAGAAGTTGACTCTGTTATCACTTCTGTCTCAATATCTTTCTTCTTTTCAGAATCAGACTTTATAGTTTTAGCTATAAATTTAACAGGATTTACCTTTGGCTTAGTAGTCTGTTTAAAAATAATTGGCTTAATTTGTTCAGTTCCTTTTTCACTTTTATCATCTCCATAACTTAAGCCTTCTTTCCAGTTTCCACTACTTAGTATATCATGAGTTGTTCTACCAGAGTTAGTCCAAGTCCTGATAATCTCTCTCTCCTTTTCTAACTCAGTTTTTGGAGATTTATTCATTTTCAGCAATTCATCTCTAGCATAAAAGGCATCATCTCTTTCTTTCTGAGTTTGATGGAACATGACTAACTCTTTTTCTAAATAATCATTCCTCTTTTTAAAAGCAAGATTTTCAGAAGTTAATCTTTCACATGTTAAATTTTGATCTCTGTAACTAATAAACATGGTTTTAAGATATAATCTCAACTCAGTAATATCATCAGTATGAAAGGCATAAGTTGTTTGAGGTACCTTTAACTCAGTAGCATCAGAACTGCTATCAGCATTTGCCATCAAGGCATAGTTCTCTTCATCTTCAGAATCTGAAGTGTTTGTCCAGCTTTTCTTCTTTGTGACCAGAGCCTTGCCTTTGTCACTCTTTCCTTTCTTACAGTCAGGAGATATGTGGCCTTTATCACCACAGTTGTAGCATTTGACATTTGAGTAATCTCCTCTGTTAGACTTTCCTCCTTTGCCTTCAGATTTTCTAAAGCCCTTCTTATCAGAACTTCTACCTTTCCTGGAAAACTTCTTTCCCCTTCTAAATTTCCTGTAGGCTATCTTTGTGATACCCTTCACCATAAGATCACACAATTTCATCATCTCTTCATCAGCATCTACTTTAGGTAGACTTTCAGTTTCTGAATCATCATCATCAGAACTTGATAATTCTGAATCAGATTTTATGATGAGAGCCTTTCCTTTGTCTTTCTTTGAGACAGCCACTTTGGGGGATTCCTCCTCAGCCTTAAGAGCAACTGTCCTTGACTTACTCCCATGTCTCTTGCTTCTTCGATCCATCTCAAGTTCATAAGTCTTGAGCATACCATAAATTTCATCAAGAGTAGTTTCATCAAGAGCATAGTTGTCTCTTATAATAGTAGCTATTAAATCCCAACTTTCAGGAAGAGCTAAAAGGAATTTTAGATTTGAATCTTCAATGTCATATTCCTTGTCCACCAGTGACAGATCATTCAAGAGTTTGACAAACCTGTCATATAAGTCAGTTAATGACTCATCACTTTTTGAGTCAAAGTGCTCATACTCTTTGAGGAAGTATAGTCCTCCTGTTTTTCTTGATTGCATCAGTTCCCTGACACCTTATTTCCAAAGCATCTCATATCTCCTTTGCAGTCTTGCATTGAATTACCATGTTTGACATGACATTATCAATGGCACTATGCAGAAAATGCCTTACCTTTGCATCCTTGGCAATAGATGAGATATCTTCAGCTGTGTATTCACTTTTCCCCTTTAGTATGGTCTTTGCTGGCTGATCTGCAACTACAACAGAGAACTTGGTTGGCTTATGCGGTCCTTCATAAATTCTGTCAAAGTATTCTGGATCTGTAGCTTCCAGACACATAGTCAGCTTCACTTTCCATATGGGATACTCAGAAGGTCTCAGAACCCTGATAGTCTCATATCGACTATGGGTTTGAGTCTTTGGAGTTTCTTCAGTTTTGGCGGGCTTGGTTGGATTTTCTGCTTCTTCAGACAAGATTGTTTTGGATCTTTACTGTATGTGTGTTAACAGATAGGCTCTGATACCACTTGTTAGGTCACACAACACTGTAGAAGGGGGTTGAATACAGTGTAGAATACAATTAAATCGATTTAGAACACAAGTAACAGAAAACAGATGTATTCCATATAATAAACTATGTTACAATGGAACTATTCTCTCTCAGTGATGAACAAATATCACGAGAGCTGCTAGGTTACAATATATGATCTTCTCGATGATCGTAACACATATAGTGTTAACCTATGTCTGTGTTTATAGAGACATACAGTTACAAGATAACTTTTAATTGATATGGAATATAATTATGTCTCCTAAAATATATCAATCAAATATCTTATACAATTCTTCTACTCCTCTAACTCTTTCCATGCATATCTTCTTCTGTATTAGTCTCGATCTTCTTTCCTGTAAATCAGCTTCCTTCCTTAACTGTTAGTCCTCCAGTACTTAAGTTCTGATATCCATCTTCTGATAATCTAAGTCCTGATATCCTTAAAACCTGACTTCCAGTAAGTCCTGATTCGAGTAAGAACTGATATTTCCTGTTTGTTAATATCTAAAAACTAAACATGAAACATATTAGACATGACATCTCAAATATAACCCGAAACTCTTCCGAGAACTCCTTCCTAACCTAATTGTAAAATTCCGAGCATTTTCCATGTTTTGACTTTTTCGATCCGGCATACGGTTTGTCCTGCACGGGTCCCGGCGCAACATTTTCGATACAATATTCGTTTCGGTAAATCAATAAAACTCGTATTTTTGATAAACGGGAGCTTTTTATGAAACTATCACAATTATCACCTCGTAGTACGTGTAACCAGGCGCTGAGACCAAGACCGCAGTGTAAATTGTATTGATTTGGATAATTATCCCGAAAACCGATACCGTTTGGATCAGTTTTTACAAATAAACGTACCGTTTTATATCCGGAATGATCCAACGGGTTACTAATTTCCGTAAATATAAATTGTCTTTTACCGTATTTTATTCCATATCAAAATCATTTGCAGTCAGCTAAAAATATAATTTTCCAGAGAAAATACTTATATTCATATAATCTTCTGAAAATCAAACCAACTTTTCGAGGTGTTATTGATCTTTGTTTGGAAAGCTCGAGTAACCAATTTGAAGGTCTTGAAGAGCTCTATCAGATTTTGTGATCCATACACCTGCATAAATCAAGGTTATTTTTCTATAAATTTTATTTTTTCTAATTACTTTTATTAAAAATATGAATTTTTGTTTGGATGATTGTTTGTATGATTTGATGATTGCATGTTGTAGAGCTTGTTTTCCTGATGATTTTCATATGTCATAAGTCTGATTTGGAGTCCCATAACATGCTCAAAAGTGGGTTAATTCTCGAATTTTGAAATTAGGGTTTATAACCCGTATGAATGTTTTTAATTGAAATTTGGGGCTTTTTGATTTAGGGGTTATTAGTTGTTGATTTATAGTGGGTTGTGTTCCTTATGAAATTTGCAATCGATTGGTATATAGCTCGTTAACAGAGGATTAGTGAATCGAAGGGAGTTGTGTTTTGAAGATTTACGATGTTCGCCGGTTTCCGGCGATGTTCTTAGCCAATTTCCAGCCAGGACAGGGATGATTGATGTGTTTTGATTGCACGAATAGATTCCTGGTGATGTGTAGTATAAATCTGGAGCAGATGGTGAGGTGAGGGTGCCGGAATCGAGTTCTCCGGCCACCCCGGTACTTTCCGGCGACGGGGGTGTAAAAATTGCAGTTTAGTACTCTGACTTTTGAAAACGATGAAGTTCAGTCCCTGAACTTTGCAGAGTTTTCAAAAATAAGATTCCTGTTTTAAAAATATTCAAAAATCATATTTCCTATTTATTTTTATTATAAAAATTCATTTTTAATTTCTGAAAATTCCTAAAATTATTATTTTAATTCCAAAAATTATTTTTAACTCAAAAATAAATCTGAATTAATTAGTTAATTAATTTCAGTTAATTTTTAATTGATTAATTAGTCAATTAATTCGAAAATTAATTGATTAATTGATTTAATTAATTATTAATTAATTTTAATTAATTATTTAATTAGATTTAATTATTTAAAAATGATTTAAAAATTCCGAAAAATAGTTTCGAGCTTTAAAATATTATTTTAAATTATTTTCCAGGTTCAATAATTATTATAAAATTGTTTCGAAGCCAGAATTGGCCAGCCGAACCCTGTTTATTACATTGAAATCGATCCAACGACCCGTTTTAATACCGAAAAATGTTTTAAAAATTATTTCAAATACCCGAAAGCCTGTTTATGACCCGAGACTTCTTTATAAATGATATATCATTGATTATTTGATGTGTTATGTGCTATATGTGACTAGTTGGTTAACTGTCAGTCTATATATTCGATGTTTACTTGTTTATTGCATAACTTTCAATCCGTTAATTGGATTTGGGTGAAACAAAGGGTAGATAGAAGTATGAGTTGAATATTGATAGATGCTTATGATATGTGAGCAGAAGAGGCAAGGCGTAGGAAAGGAAAACATGTAGTCGAGGAGTAAGAAAGTGGTGATTGAAAGTAAGTGCAGTATAGTAAGCTAGTATCAGGCAACTGTTCTGAACTTTATTGTAGTGATTGATAGTCCTGTTTTATACTGCAAGTGCTTTGAAGCACTGAACCCTAAACCATGATTCCAGTTTGTAATAACCCCAATTTTTGGAAAATTTTTGAAACCCTTATGAATAGTGTTTTTGCTGAATGAGAAAACTTTTCATGCCACACTAGGTAGGGGTTCTTTTATGGATATTCTGAGATTTTATTGGCACTCTATATGACATATAAGTGTATGTAAAGATCGTTAGAATCCAATTCCGAACACTTTGATTTTTCCCAGAAATCCACTAGATACGGAAAGAATTGAGTATAAGGTAACAGGATAAAAAGGATTTAAATTAAAGGATTATAAGAGAGGATCATAAAAGGAATACAATATATTGAGAAAGGTTAAGGGAACCTAAGTAATAAGATCCCGTGTATGATCCCTCAAACGATAAACGAAAACGAGAGTTAAGCGAACCGTATAACAGATTAGCGGCCATTAGGCAAACAATTAGGAAGTTAATCAAAGGGATTAGAGAGGATGATGTCACCCAACCAATGAGAAGAGGACAAGGAGGGGAGGATGACATCATGAGGATGACCTAAGCATGACATAAGGGAAGGAGGTGTGGTTGATTAATAACCACACAAATTTCATGGTTAAAAAGGTAATCTACCAAAATCAAAAGCTAGTAACCAAGCAAACAACTCACAAAACACAAAGATATTTCATTTCTTCATGAAGCTCTCGGCTTCTTTCTTAACAAAATGAAGATCCAAGCTCCACCACTTACTATTTAACAAGGTATTTATCTAAGCTTCCCCATGGATAGTTACATACTTCCTATAAGTTTAAGCTTCTAATTCCAAGCCAATCTTTTTCTATAAATCATGGAAGAAGATGGTGAATAGTGTTTTTCAAGAACTAAAATTTGTGTTCTTGAAGTTTTGTTTAGATTAAGCTTGGATAAGGACTTTAAGGGTGATTCCAAGCCATTCTCTTGATTCTCCACTCTCCAAGGAAGGTATAAACTACAAACCCTAGCTTTAGTTTTGAGTAATTAGGAATGAATATGTTTGATATAGTATATGTGAAGCATGATGCTTGTTTGTTTAAAGTTTGGTTGAGTTTGTAGAGATTAGTTGGTTTGGTGGTATTTTTGGAGTTGTAAATCTTGATAATTAGTTAAAGAACCTAAGTAAAGCTTTTAGTTCATGTGGGGAATAAGTATAAATTGTTAATGTTTAGTGTTGGGGCTGTTATGATGTAGTTTGTATGGAATTTTGATTGGGTTGTGAATTGGGGTTGAATTGTGGTGGATTTGGAATGGTATAAATTTGGGAAATCGCGTAAACATAGCTGTCGTAATGCCCGATTTACCGTAGACTATTTTTTTTGTTCTTAACATCAGAACCCTTGAACTCACTGCTAGGTTTTGACCATTGCCATGTTTAGATAGTTCATGTTACGAGCTTCATTTTGATATGTGGTTCGTTTAATTCCGATGAACGGTTTAGGATAAACGGCCGTTTTAAGTAACGACGTTTCGCGAACGAACCCTTACCCCTCACCTTACTTTGAAACATAGGTTAAAGACCTTAAAGGACTAATTGAAGTATGAAACATTTATGTAAGGTGTAATAGGAAGTTGGTAAGACACTCACGAAGGAATCGCCTTAAAACTCGTAATGGTTAAATTATAAAAAATGGTGGAGCCGAGGGTACTCGAGTGAGTTAAGAGAATCAGTAAGCGCAAAACGAGCGTTAGAGTCTGAGTTGGTTAGAGTATAGATTTACAAGTGACTTTGGTTTAATTCCAACTTACTTGTTGCTTATAGGTTACCAGACTCGTCCCGAGCCATTCGTAACCCCCAGTCGCTCAGGCAAGTTTTCTACCCGTTATAACTGTTGTTGTGATGTATATGTGTATATGCATGATCTTGCGATAAATGCATATTTGTTATTAGCAAATTCTTGCGATATATTGTAGTATATGATATGGTATATATGCATGCCTATTTCATATTCTTGGATTATATATCTGTTGGTTAAAATGCTTACAGTTGCATAATACCTATGCTAGAGATAAGCGGTATTGAGTTTACCCTTAGTATAGGGGATCAAAAGGTGAACATATTTCTAAACCGGTAGTCGATTTCCCGAGTATAATATATATATTTTTATATATATATGGTTATAGTTTTCAAAACTATTAATGGAATAAGGTTTATTCGATAACTTTAACTTTATTTTATTATTGAATATTATTTCGAATATTCATTCGAGGGCTTATGACTCAGTTATATTATTAATGATTATTAATTGAATATTCATTTGAGGATGTATGACTCCGTTATTTTATTTAATGAATATTATTTATAATATTCATTCGAGGTATTATGACTCCGCTTGTTATTTAATAATATTCTTTACTTTATTAAAGAATAATGGTTCGATAATCAAACTTATTTTCGATTATTCAAATAAAGATAGTACTTTCGTATAAGTATATCTTTGGTTATTTAATACTCATTTCAAGTATAAGTCTTACAAACTTCTACTTCAATTATTTGTATAAAGATTATTCTTTATGGGAATATTATTTAAATAATAATATTCAGACATTTTCTAAATATATTGGGACTGATTTACTTCATTAAATCAGCATTACTCCAAACACTCTTTAAAGTGTTTTCGAGTCTTCAAAATGATTTTTAAAAGTTAGAGCGGATCCCAAAACTCATTTTATATTTAAGATCTTCCTTTTAAAAAGAGGATTTAAATACTCGCTCAAAACCTGAGGGATGCGGCTCTATGGTGTATTTTATATTCGCAACAAGGTTGCAGTTTTGGTAAATAAATTGATTACTTACCCAACGTTCAGGAAGTAAGTCCATCTATCGAGTCGGCATAAGCCACATGGGCTCAGTGGGCGTCCATGATAGTGTAAGTGGCTCAGTGGGAGTCCATCAAATGCGTAAGTGGCTGAGTGGCAGTCCAGCATAAGGTCCTATTACGACCAGGGTGATGACCAGTGCGGAATTCGTCCATCTACTAGTAGAAAAGGTTACTTATTGGTATCTTTGCCTGATCAGCAAGATATCAGGTTTATGCCAAAATTCTTTCCTTTCCAAATTTATTGGATATTGCAGTTCTGTTCATACTTTACATGATAGAGATTTTCAGGAAATGTATGTATATATATAGGTGTATATATATATCGGGACTTAATGAAGTATCTCGTAACTTCCTTATTTATAATAATATTTCAAAGATTGAATCTATTCAAGTCTTATCTTGTAGTCTCATCAGTGTGATGAACTTTTGAAACTAATTATAACTTGAACGGTGGTAGTTCAAGTAGTATTCGGAAAAGATATAAGTATATTGGAGTATCTTGTAACTTCATCTTTTAAACTTATATCTAGTAAATGCTTGTCTTATGAATGACAAAGACTTTCAGAAAAACGTTGAGACAAGGTTAGATATATGAGATCACCTTGCAACGATATTTTTATACAGTTATGTTAAACTGGAACTTTGTGTATATTATGCATGGAAGAGGACTTCCAAGGTTTTTGAAAAGTATATATGTATATATATATACTGAATATTTTGCGACTTCATCGCATTAAGATATCAACTTGGTTCATTTCTTTTGACCAATACTTTCATGAGTACTATGAGAAGGCTCATATATTGTTAATCATTATACATATTATTTTGGTGGGCTTGCTGCTCACCCTTGCTTTCTTCTTTCATCACACAACATCAGATAGAAAAGATGAACAGGACCAAGCTCCCAATTCGGGAGCGGATAGGAAACGTTCCGCAGTTTCCTATAGGCGTTGATGTCGCTGTAGCTGAGGTAGGAACTACCAATAGGCTAGGCTTCAACTTTTGATGTACCAGATTTATGTATATTTATGAATTGTAATAATGGCAAAGAAAATGTAAATTTATTCAAAAAACCTTTTAAGGTGTATTGGCAGATAATTGTGGAATAAAATGACTTGTGTTTATTTTTGGATGTTCATCTCTGAGACTATAACTTGTGGTGTGTGTTTATTGTGGGGTCAAAGTACAGATTAGTTGATTAATTATTAAGATTGGGTGTTATTAAGGGAAATGGATCTCTTGACAACCCGGATCCCCGACCCCGGATTTGGGGGTGTTACAGAAGTGGTATCAGAGCTAAGCGTTATAAACCTCAGAGATGATGTGACGTTAAGATAATAACTAAGATAATAAGAACTCTTGCCAAGTTCATAGTCAGACTACCTAACGTAGTACTGACAGTTAAAACCCTTATGGGAACCCTTATAAATGTAGCGGTTGAGGATGTTGTCCTAGAAGGGATTGTTGCTAAGGAGGATCCCGTGGGGGATCCTGAAAAGAATGAATAAAGGACCACTGATGAATTGATGACCATGGTTAGGTCGACTACCAGAGGTAGGATTGGTCGGTCACTACCGGAGGTTCGTTCAAGTTTGTAAAGATAGTAGCCCCCTTTAACGCGGCTTACTCGTAAGACTGAGAAGTTCGAATGGAGAGAGAAATGCGAGAACAACTTTCAAGAACTGAAGCAAAGGTTGGTTACGGCACCTATGTTGGCATTGCCGGATAGAAAAGGAGATTTTGTGATGTGTAGTGACGCTTCGCATAAGGAATTAGGGTGCTTCTTATACAGCACAACAAGGTAATCGCGTACGCGTCAAGGCAATTAAGGGAATTTAAAATTCGATATCCCCACCCATGAGCTTGGGCTCATGGCAATAGTTTTGCCCTAAAGATTTGAGGCACTACTTGTATGGAGAGAAGTGCGAGATTCACAAACCATAGGAGCTCTAGTACATTTTTACGTAGAAAGAGCTCAACATACGCCAGAAGAGGCGGTTAGAGCTAATCAAGAATTATGATTGGGAGATTCTTTATCATTCGGGGAAAACCAATATGGTGGCTGATGCCCTTAGTAAAAAGGAGAGACTCAAGATGATAATGTCTTTTGGAGAGTTTATAAGAGATTTTGAGAAAAAGGAAAATAGAAGTGAAGGTAACCGGAGCCGGTACCGAAAAGCTGTTTGAGATTGCAATACAGTTCAAATTATTGGAAAAGAACAGATTGTGCCAGAAAAAGTGATGAATGAAGGCAGAAAGCCAACAAATAGATAAGAGATTAATACCGAGAAAGATGATAAGGGAATAATGAGGTATTCCTACAGAATTTCGGTTCCAAATGTTCAAGAGCTTAAAGATGAGATCTTAGATGAAAGCTAGTTTGAGGAATAAGATTTAGAGCAAACCCTGAACGTGATAGTCAGGGAGGTCGCTATCAAGATCGAAGGAACCCATAACATGATGAAGCGGAAAATGAGGATTTAAAATATGTACGAGGACCCCGATTATGGGGAGGAGGAGGGAATGTTCAGACTAAGGAAACAGAAGTCGAGTAAGGAAAGGAGACCCGAGACGGTACTCCTATACGAAAATTTATGGACCTTTCTAGACAGAACTTAGACTATTATCCCCAACCACCACCCTGAGGAAACAATGCGGTGAGAAATTCTTTCAGGACCTTTAAGTCGCTAAGCCCTTAGAGTTCCAAGGAACAAGCTGAACCAGTCGAGGCAAGAGCCTGGCTAAAGGAAATATAGGAATCATTTGAGATTCTAAATGATGGACAAATCACAAAAGACTATTTTTGTCACTTACCCTCCTAAGAGAAGGGCCACCACTGGTGAAAGACCAAGAAAGGCACGGAGCCAGAGGTTAGAATAAACTGATTAAAGTTCAGTCAATTGTTTTCGGGAAAGTAATTCCCAAGGTTATGGAGATAGTGTAAAAGCTTTAGAGTCAGAACAAAGGCGGACGAGTAGGATGAAATATGAAGCTAAGTTGTAAAAGTTGTCAAGATTCGTTCTGATGACAAGAATCCCAGAATGATGTGATGCTTGAAGTCAATGATTAGTGGGTTCATGAAATAATGATAACAGAAAGGAAAATAAAAAGAAACTGAAGTGAAAAGGAATATAAAAGCATTAGAGTTTGAGGAATGATAAGGGAGTTGGGTATGAGGAAACCCTAAAGACTCGTAGCAATAGAAATAGAAAAGTATGTAATCGTCAGGATAAGGGTGATTCACCATGAGTTAAAGTTGATGATTGAAGGAATAGGAGATACATATATTTTATCCCCTGTAAGTTGGGAGGATTCGAGGAAACCTTGAAATAGTTTGAAGGATAAATAATGAGACGCGGATAGACTGAGGAGATAAGGAAGTAAGAAATTAGGAAAATTGGATGAAGGAAGTGACCTTCAAGAATGTGAAGTGTAAGACCGGTGGCTTGATACCCAGAAAGGGAGACGCCAGGTAGGAAAGATATCCCAACATTGAGGTGACTGTTGAGGTAAACAATAAAAGTAAATAAGGAATTATTAAGAAGAGGTTCACGTTGAACACGACCAATATCTTCCAGAACATCCTTGTTATCGTTACCAAATTAGGCAAGACAAGCGGATAACCGTTGCTATCTTTTGGAGGCCATATTGATTGACCTCATTTTGAATACAGATGTTATTGTGAAATTAGGCATATACTATCGAGGTGGGAATGATTGAATAAGACACCCTTATCAGGGATTTATCCATGGAAGGATGCAGGTACCTTTTAAAGGTGGAATTAAGGATAGAACATCGGTAACTTAAAATGAATCCTAGGGGAATGCATAAAGGTTGGCATTTCACCCTTAATAGGGACAGTATAAGTTTTGACAGTATGATTTGGAAAGGGTTAAGGTAACAACAACCTTTAAGAATCAGTGGAGAAATTTTTCAGAAGTATATAGACAATGGTTTTAGTATTAGTAAATGGTATTTTGATATGCCCTGTATCTAGGGAATACAGGAGGAACGATTCAAGGATAACCTTAGAGGTTTTATAAGGAGAAAGGTAAAATTCAAAATTTTCAAGAATAGAAATGTTGATAAAGGAAATATGACATAATTATATTGATGCCAAGTGAGGCACGTGTTAAACCACGAGAAGATATGGATCGAACCAGTAATGGTGGAAATTGTTCAGGGCAATTAGGACTTAAGATAAAAGATGTTCTAATTATGATTGAGAGTCAGTCATGACAGTGATTAACCTCTAAAGACTGAGGCAATAACTTATGGAAAAATGGTAATTTTTTTTTATTCATCAGATTTTAAGGAAAACATCTTCACATAAGCTGTGATTGAAATAAGGTAGAAAATTTATTTGGAGGTGGTTAAAATGACATTGACTGTAAGGAAATTTTACTATCAGGAAAGGCCAAAGAGGTGGCCAACACTTTAAAGGTAAGAGGATAATTATAGGCGCTTGTGCCAAAAGAATACAGTGATGATGGTTAAAACTGTGAAGGTTGTATTATGGTTTGGAAGATTGACATTCCTTCTGATGACTGTGCAATACCCAACCGTGATAGTAGTTTGGTAAAGGTTTAATTTGTGTAATCGCCATGAGCGGGCTATCTATCTTAGAAGGTCCTATCTTGAGAACAATCCAGAACCATATTTCAAAAAGGACTAAACGAACCTTTGAGTTAAGTTTTCTATTGAAGGCATATGATTAAGAATGGTATTAACCTGCTATCGTTGCTTTGACTGAAACTCTTCTGCAATTTTATCTACTTCATGTCATGTATGTATGTCAGGATCAGGAGTGTTCTTCATGAATCATGAATGGTGATTAGGTTACCTCCTTAGAAGAATTTTATACGACATATATGGACTCCGTATGGTTAGATATTAAGATTTCATGGAAAATGAATGACGACAGTAAGTCAGTGGTGGACCATAGTAGTGCAGCAATGATTCTGCGAGTAATGAGTCAATTACAACCATGAGAGTTGTATTGGAATGGATGTTGAGATTAAGTACCACTAATCGGGTCGTGGTGATGTATAAGTTATCATTGAATAGACTAATTAAGTAGATTATTTACCTATTGTATATTTATTCCTCCTTATCAATTGAGGGTCGTATGACTATACGAGGAAGGTTGCGATGCAAGCATAGAATTCTAGTAACGATGATGTCTAGAATGAGATCCCAGATTCGATTTTCAATGTCGAGGGAGTTTCAAAGGTGATTGTGTATAAGCTTGAGGAAGAGCATGGGTCCATAGAATGATGGACGGAATAGCAAAAATATTTAAGCATGTGAAATGCGATGCGATAATACTTGATGTTGATATATATACGTATATGATTTGTTCTCCTATGACAAACCTCTATAATTCAGAGGTAGGTTCCAAGCCAGATATTTTGTGGCAGTATATTTTTTTTTCATATATACAATTCTCTTCAATACGTTCTTTTCTCTTCTTTTCATTTTGTATAAGCTGAGAAGAACAACCCTTCCAGAAGGGGAGGTATTGCCGAATGACTATCTATCTGTGTGATAGAAGCCTAGTAGGATACCAGCTATTGTTTAATTGCTTGTCAAGTACTAAAGGTTGGCCACCTTCTGTACTAACTATGCAATAGAACAAGTGTGCATGATCATAGTGATCTCTCAACAAATTCCTTTACTTCTATATGATTGATCAAATTTTGGAAAATAGAAACAGCTGAAAAAGGAGTAGTAAAGTTATGGTGGTATTCGGAATGGAAACACATTCGTGATACTAAGGTTGACGTGGTTATTAAAAGGTTATAGAACGCTAACGAGCAAAAGTATAACCAGTATAATATTAGGAACGGAAGGTAGTAGCGATTACGAACTGGAAAAGAATGGGTATTGAGAAGCAAAAGCTCTAATGCTAAAAGCTATAATGAGAGTCTGTGCAATAGACTTGAAAGAAATTGGAATGATCACTTAACACAGATTGAGTTTTCTTATGACAATAGATCATATGTCAGTATTGAGATATCGCCTTATGAGATCCTTGAGGGAAGATAATGTCGATCTCCCTTATATTAGGATGAAGTTGTAGAGCGCAAGATGCTCGGACCAGCAGTGGTCCAAAGGACCAAGGATATGATAGATCTAATCAGAGGACGGCTGGTAGTAGCCCAAGATGGACATGATAAGTATGTTGATTTGACACGAAAGGACAAAGAGTATGAAATAGGGGACCTAGTAATGTTATAGGTATCCCTTGGAAAGGATTGATGAGGTTCGGAAAGAAAGAAAAGCTAAGTCTACAATTTGTTGGACCCTTGGATATATTAAGACATTTGGGAAGTTAGTATATGAGCTAGCCCTACCCCCGAACATGTAGCAAGTCATAACGTGTTTCACGTATCAATGTTAAGGAAGTGTAATTCGGATGCCAGATAAATAGGGGCATATGAGCGCATAGGCATGCGACCAGACATAACCTATAGGGAGCAACCAGAAAGGGTTATCGATCGAAAAGGAACAAGTGCTTAGGAGAAGGGTTATCAAACTAGTCAGAGTTTGATGGAAGAACCACAATATGGGAAAATTTACTCGAGAGTTAGAAAGTGCAATGTTAAGAAAGTATCCCTATTCATTTTCTATCTGATTCCGGGACGGAATCCTTTTAAGGAGAGGAGACTGTAATAACCCCAATTTTTGGAAAATTTTTGGAACCCTTATGAATAGTGTTTTTGCTGAATGAGAAAACTTTTCATGCCACACTAGGTAGGGGTTCTTTTATGGATATTCTGAGATTTTATTGGCACTATATATGACATATAAGTGTATGTAAAGATCGTCAGAATCCAATTCCGAACACTTTGATTTTTCCTGGAAATCCACTAGATACGGAAAGAATTGAGTATAAGATAACAGGATAAAAAGGATTTAAATTAAAGGATTATAAGAGAGGATCATAAAAGGAATACAATATATTGAGAAAGGTTAAGGGAACCTAAGTAATAAGATCCCGGGTATGATCCCTCAAACGATAAACGAAAACGAGAGTTAAGCGAACCGTATAACAGATCAGCGGCCATTAGGCAAACAATTAGGAAGTTAATCAAAGGGATTAGAGAGGATGATGTCACCCAACCAATGAGAAGAGGACAAGGAGGGGAGGATGACATCATGAGGATGACCTAAGCATGACATAAGGGAAGGAGGTGTGGTTTATTAATAACCACACAAATTTCATGGTTAAAAAGGTAATCTACCAAAATCAAAAGCTAGTAACCAAGCAAACAACTCACAAAACACAAAGATATTTCATTTCTTCATGAAGCTCTCGGCTTCTTTCTTAACAAAATGAAGATCCAAGCTCCACCACTTACTATTTAGCAAGGTATTTATCTAAGCTTCCCCATGGATAGTTACATACTTCCTATAAGTTTAAGCTTATAATTCCAAGCCAATCTTTTTCTATAAATCATGGAAGAAGATGGTGAATAGTGTTTTTCAAGAACTAAAATTTGTGTTCTTGAAGTTTTGTTTAGATTAAGCTTGGATAAGGACTTTAAGGGTGATTCCAAGCCATTCTCTTAATTCTCCTCTCTCCAAGGAAGGTATAAACTACAAACCCTATCTTTAGTTTTGAGTAATTAGGAATGAATATGTTTGATATAGTATATGTGAAGCATGATGCTTGTTTGTTTAAAGTTTGGTTGAGTTTTTAGAGATTAGTTGGTTTGGTGGTATTTTTGGAGTTGTAAATCTTGATAATTAGTTAAAGAACCTAAGTAAAGCTTTTAGTTCATGTGGGAAATAAGTATAAATTGTTAATGTTGAGTGTTGGGGCTGTTATGATGTAGTTTGGATGGGTTTTTGATTGGGTTATGAATTGGGGTTGAATTGTGGTGGATTTGGAATGGTATAAATTTGGGAAATCGCGTAAACATAGCCGTCGTAATGCCCGATTTACCGTAGACTGTTTTTTTTGTTCTTAACATCAGAACCCTTGAACTCACTGCTAGGTTTTGACCATTGTCATGTTTAGATAGTTCATGTTATGAGCTTCGTTTTGATATGTGGTTCGTTTGATTTCGATGAACGGTTTAGGAGAAACGGCCGTTTTAAGTAACGACGTTTCGCGAACGAACCCTTACCCCTCGCCTTACTTTGAAACATAGGTTAAAGACCTTAAAGGACTAATTGAAGTATGAAACATTTATGTAAGGTGTAATAGGCTGTTGGTAAGACACTCGCGAAGGAATCGCCTTAAAACTCGTAATGGTTAAATTATTAAAAATGGTGGAGCCGAGGGTACTCGAGTGACTTAAGAGAATCAGTAAGCGCAAAACGAGCGTTAGAGTCTGAGTTGGTTAGAGTATAGATTTACAAGTGACTTTGGTTTAATTCCAACTTACTTGTTGCTTATAGGTTACCAGACTCGTCCCGAGCCATTCGTAACCCCCAGTCGCTCAGGCAAGTTTTCTACCCGTTATAACTGTTGTTGTGATGTATATGTGTATATGCATGATCTTGCGATAAATGCATATTTGTTATTAGAAAATTCTTGCGATATATTGTAGCATGTGATATGGTATATATGCATGCCTGTTTCATATTCTTGGATTATATATCTGTTGGTTAAAATGCTTACAGTTGCATAATACCTATGCTAGAGATAAGCGATATTGAGTTTACCCTTAGTATAGGGGATCAAAAGGTGAACATATTTCTAAACCGGGAGTCGATGTTCCCGAGTATAATATATATATATATTTATATATATATGGTTATAGTTTTCAAAACTATTATTCGAATAAGGTTTATTCGATAACTTTAACTTTATTTTATTATTGAATATTATTTCGAATATTCATTCGAGGGCTTATGACTTAGTTATATTATTAATGATTATTAATTGAATATTCATTTGAGGATGTATGACTCCGTTATTTTATTTAATGAATATTATTTATAATATTCATTCGAGGTATTATGACTCCTCTTGTTATTTAATAATATTCTTTATTTTATTAAAGAATAATGTTTCGATAATCAAACTTATTTTCGATTATTCAAATAAAGATAGTACTTTCGTATAAGTATATCTTTGGTTATTTAATACTCATTTCAAGTATAAGTCTTACAAACTTCTAATTCAATTATTTGTATAAAGATTATTCTTTATGGGAATATTATTTAAATAATAATATTCAGACATTTTCTAAATATATTGGGACTGATTTACTTCATTAAATCAGCATTACTCCAAACACTCTTTAAAGTGTTTTCGAGTCTTCAAAATGATTTTTAAAAGTTAGAGCGGATCCCAAAACTCATTTTATATTTAAGATCTTCCTTTTAAAAAGAGGATTTAAATACTCGCTCAAAACCTGAGGGATCCGGCTCTATGGTGTATTTTATATTCGCAACAAGGTTGCAGTTTTGGTAAATGAATTGATTACTTACCCAACGTTTGGGAAGTAAGTCCATCTATCGAGTCGGCATAAGCAACATGGGCTCAGTGGGCGTCCATGATAGTGTAAGTGGCTCAGTGGGAGTCCATCAAATGCGTAAGTGGCTGAGTGGCAGTCCAGCATAAGGTCCTATTGCGACCAGGGTGATGACCAGTGGGGAATTCGTCCATCTACTAGTAGAAAATGTTACTTATTGGTATCTTTGCCTGATCAGCAAGATATCAGGTTTATGCCAAAATTCTTTCCTTTCCAAATTTATTGGATATTGCAATTATGTTCATACTTTACATGACAGAGGTTTTCAGGAAACGTATGTATATATATAGGTGTATATATATCGGGACTTAATGAAGTATCTCGTAACTTCATTATTTATAATAATATTTCAAAGATTGAATCTATTCAAGTCTTATCTTGTAGTCTCATCAGTGTGATGAACTTTTGAAACTAATTATAACTTGAACGGTGGTAGTTTAAGTAGTATTCGGAAAAGATATAAGTATATTGGAGTATCTTGTAACTTCATCTTTTAAACTTATATCTAGTAAATGGTTGTCTTATGAATGACAAAGACTTTCAGAAAAACGTTGAGACAAGGTTAGATATATGAGATCACTTTGCAACGATATGCATAAGTATATATGTATATATATATACTGGAACTTTGTGTATATTATGCATGGAAGAGGACTTCCAAGGTTTTTGAAAAGTATATATGTATATATATATACTGAATATTTTGCGACTTCATCGCATTAAGATATCAACTTGGTTCATTTCTTTTGACCAAGACTTTCATGAGTACTATGAGAAGGCTCATATATTGTTAATCATTATACATATT
Source organism: Apium graveolens (assembly GCF_009905375.1). Lineage (NCBI taxonomy): Eukaryota > Viridiplantae > Streptophyta > Magnoliopsida > Apiales > Apiaceae > Apium > Apium graveolens. Next base: position 167,055,019 of record NC_133650.1, on the reverse strand, counting down.
ATTTTGGTGGGGTTGTTGCTCACCCTTGCTTTCTTCTTTCATCACACAACATCAGATAGAAAAGATGAACAGGACCAAGCTCCCAATTCGCGAGCGGATAGGAAATGTTCCGCAGTTTCCTATAGGCGTTGATGTCGCTGTAGCTGAGGTAGGAAGTACCAATAGGCTAGGCTTCAACTTTTGATGTACCAGATTTATGTATATTTATGAATTGTAATAATGGCAAAGAAAATGTAAATTTATTCAGAAAAACTTTTAAGGTGTATTGGCAGATAATTGTGGAATAAAATGACTTGTGTTTATTTTTGGATGTTCATCTCTGAGACTATAACTTGTGGTGTGTGTTTATTGTGGAGTAAAAGTACAGAGTAGTTGATTAATTATTAAGATTGGATATTATTAAGGGAAATGGAACTCGTGACAACCCGGATCCCCGACCTCGGATTTGGGGGTGTTACACAGTTATTGATCTTGAGCCGTAAACCTGATTCTTTCTAGACCATTGATTGTTCAATACCCAAATACGAACCTCAAATATATGATACTACTCCACAAATACATACAAACTAAATAGCAAACACTGAACCAGATTGCTTACACACTCAAACCATTGTATCTTATGCTTTGAAAGGCCAAATCCTTGAAACCTTGAAACATTATTTCCTTTGTTATCCAATTCTTTCATTACCTAGCTTCCTTGCTTTGAAAATGCCATATTGATCCCTATGCAGATTGAAACCATTTTCATTATTGAACATCCAATGTTGTTAATGATTCTGTTTATTGATTATTACTGTTTATTCTGTTATTATGTTAGAATTGGATTGTTTTTATAAAATTGTGGACCAGATTTGTGGTCAGACTATATAATGGTCAAGTTAGGCCAATGTGTGCCTTGGATCCAGTAGTTAGAGCAGTGCTGTGTGCTTTGCTCGGGGTTAGTGCGTGACTGATCAGCAGCCTAATGTTGGTTTTTTAAAATGAAAATATAATATCCAATTCTAAATCATAATCTATTGTTCACTTGATACCATAACCATTTCCACCTGATGATCATTATTCTCAGTTTTGTCATTGTGACTTGCTGAGCTAGTTAGCTCATTTGTGTGATGTTGTTTATGTTCTTTTCCAGTTAAAAAGGAACCAGTTGGTAGCGAGGATCCCCAGTCCAGCGCGAGAGCTAAGGGTTCAGGTTGATCAAGTTGAGCTAGTAGGCTTCTTTTGGAATAATTTAAATTTGTAAAAGTTTGTAATATTGTTTAATACTCAGTTCTGAGTTGGAATAGTTGGGATTCGAATGTCTGTAATATAAGTAAGTGTGTTTGGCTTGTGTGCATACTTTAACCTGTTGCGGTCCGTGGTAGTTGCTAAGTAGGGTCACTGCATATTATTATTATTATCTTTATTATTGTTATAAGCAGGTTATAAATAGTGTGTGTGTGTGGACCCCAAACTTCTGACCCGGGTTTGGAGGGCGCCACAGGTTTGGTATCAGAGCTACAGGTTATAAGTCACTGACACAAGCCTAGGTTGACGGGAATGGGTAGAGGGTTAGGATTAGAAGTAAGGAATAGAAAGAATGAACGTCGAGAGGTTGAGTGCTACGGTATAGCAGGTATTAGTATAATTCGCGTCCTGGTTCGGGATTCTTATATTGCGATATGATTTCAGATAGGAGTGATGGCCGACTCTTTCATCCCCGTATCAGCTGATCACTCAGAGCCTTTAGTTGGAGTACCATCTTCAGATCCACGTCCCGTTGTTCCACCAGTGTTGGCTATTCTACCTCCACCTGTGTTGCAGCCCGTACCACTACAGGCTATTCCACCCCCAGGCATGAGGCCACCTATCAGAGGACCTCCACCAGCTGATTCAGATTCCACTGGGCATTCAGTTGCGAGTGCCCCATTCCAGTCTACATTGCCCCCAGTTCCTTACTACCGGTATGAGGCTCTTCTATTGGAGCGTGATTCCTTGTTGGCCCGGATTAGAGAGCTATAGCATATCATTAGGACTACCTATGTTGATCGTGGTGTGAGGGAGCTTCAAGAGGAGATTTATGTGACACGGAGGGTTCTTGAGGCTAGGCTACATGGAGCTACACTACCTGGCAGAGGCCCTGATGCATTGATGGGATGGGCTACTGAGGTGATGGAGGACTTTGAGAGGCTGGGAGGACCAGAGTTTCCTTAGAGTTGAGTCAGAGATCCAGAGATAGAGATGCTGAGCAGTGTAATTATGGTTGTGTAGTATGTACAGTAGAGTGTATTATGTACCTGTAGACTTTTGGGTTGTACTTATAGACTAGCTATGCTGACTAGTGAGTAGGTTGTTGTACCCTTTTGTTTTTACTTCCGAAGCATCTTTATGCTTGTACTACCCAAAACTTTTGATCTATATATATATCAGTACCTTTTCCTTTCCAGTACTGTCATTTACTTTATTGCACATGTTTTACTTTACCTTATTTATTGCACCAGTTATACCCCTGTGATACCATGTACCTTGTTTTCCATAACTGTTTATATTCTGTAAAGAAGCATGCAATTTACTTAGTTCAACTATTACAACCGTTTTCAAAAAGAGATATTTCTGTTTTACAAAAATTTTATTTTATGCAAAGAATCTGATTTAAAAGCTAAATAAGTTGTTTGATTCTTTACAGAAAATGCCTCCCAGAGGAAATACCCGCATCAACACCCAGAATGAAGGAACCGACAACAACAACAACAACAATAACAACCAAGATGATACAAACCAGAATGCAAACCCAGGACCCATAGACCCTGCAATAGCCCAGATTCTCCAAATTTTGGCCCAACAAATAGTTCATCTGGCACAACAACAACAAAGACAGACCAACCCCCAGGTAACTTTCAAAACTTTTCAGGCAGTAAACCCACCAGAATTCAAGGGTTCCTTAGAACCGATTGAAGTAAATGTTTGGTTAAAGGAAATAGAGAAGGAATTCACCTTAGTGAAAGTGAAAGAGGAACAGAAGGTTGAGTTTGCAAGTTACTATTTGAAGAATAAGGCCACCTATTGGTGGGAAATGGTGAAGACATTGGAAGGTACGGATGTAATTACTTGGGAGAGGTTTAAGGAATTGTTTTTAGAAAATTTTTTTCCTCAGTTTGTTCAGGATCAGACGGAGTTGAAATTTTTAGAATTAAAGCAAGGAAATATGTCGGTGGAAGATTATGAGAGTAAGTTTGAGGAATTGTCAAGGTATGTGGATACTGACAAGAAGAAGGCTAAGAGATTCCAGCAAGGTTTAAAGCCATGGATCAGAGGGAAGGTAGCCATTTTTGAATTGGATACCTATGTAGGAGTTGTACAGAAGGCTATGATCACAGAGACAGAGAGTGAGATGTCACGGAAGGAGAAAGAAAGCAAGAAAAGGAAATTTGAAGGGAATGAAGGTCAGTCACAACCAGGGAAGTTTCCAAATTTTAAGAAGGGCAAGTTTCAGCCAGTGAGGAATTCTAATTTCAAGAGACAGAATGCAGGCGATGGAGGCCAGGGCAACCGTCCAGTTAATGCAAATCAACTGAATCAGTTGAGGTTAACTTTTCCAGATTGTCAGGTATGTGGAAAGAAACATGGAGGAGTTTGTAATAAATTGAATGTAGTTTGTTTCAAGTGTAACCAGAAAGGGCACTACTCGAGGGAGTGCCGAAATCAGCCAGAAAAAGAACCAGCAAGTAAGGATCAGCCTATCTGGAATCCAACAATGAAGGTTCCAGCCATTGGATTTACGTGCTATAAATGTGGAAAGCCAGGACATATAGCAAGAGATTGCAAGACACCGGCCTCAGTCAGTAATGCATTGAGGATTATGGGATCTACCCCAGCAGTGAATGAGACTCCAAGGGCTAGAGTTTTTGACATGTCTGTGAAGGATGTTATCCAGGAAACTGATGTCGTGGCAGGTACGCTTAATGTGAATTCTTTATGAGCCAAAGTGTTAATAGATTCGGGAGCAACTCGATCATTTGTTTCACAAGATTTTGTTAGTAAGTTAAATTGTTCAGTTAAGTATTTATGTCACACCCCCAACTTAAATAGCAAAATAATTATAGCTATTACATCATTTTAATGAGTATTACACAACCAAAATCCAAGATCTTACAGTTTAGGGTTTGGAACAGCCCAACACTACCAACTATTACATCTGATTACAAATACCGAGTCCTCACACAACTATTATTACTTATTCTACCTGAGCTCGAACATAAGCATCAGCATCACAGGTCTTACGGGCAGTCTGCTTGAATCTAACCATGGCTGCTAGCTGTAATATCAGGGTAAAGCAAGAAGTGAGCCAAAAGCTCAACAAGTGCTAACAATACAACGCAAAGCATAAATCGAGATATACCTTTAGGAATGACAATGGAATGACATAATCAATGATAATCGAGAGATAAAACTTATGTGAGTTGGCATCATTTTGCTTGCATCAAAACAAATTTTAAAACCATTCTTAATCAAAATCATTTTATGACGCTACGGATTACAGCCGGTGATCAGCCGCGAAGTAATCCCGAACCTCGCTGGGTTCTAAAACATTATTGGGAATCCCTAGGCAACTTTTAAGCCTAATATAAGTGTGGAAAGGACTCGCGTCTCAGTCCAGATCCACCATTCAAGAAAACATTTGTCCCCCTTTGGGACTGAAAAATCCACATTTTATTCATTTTGAAAACTGATGCCGATTTATGACAAAATCTCTTTTGACTGAAATCATTTTTTTTTATCAGGGGATTATAGATCAACTTGAAACACTGGAAATATGACACTAAATCTCAGGGCCATGATCCACTAGACTTTACTATATTAGGGTAATCGAGAGATTTCCATAAACAAGAATTTTGACAAGGAAATTAAGCAAGGCTATTGGATAATATGAAAGAGTAATGCCAAACTAGGCTTAAAGCAATGGTTGTAGACAAGGTATAGGTATTAGAACATCAAGAAGATAAGCATCACTGGTTCCAATAGGATAGAGGTGCTAAAATATAAAGGAAGTGATCATCAGCTCAAGATATAACAGGGTATCAAGCTTTAGGGTAAGGATAGGGTTATCAAACAATCATGAATGAATTTAAGAAAAGATTGGCTTTTAGGTATCAAGATAAAGTTTCTATCGAGGTTATTTCAAGAGTTGAATCAAAGCATCAGGGTGCAACATCAAGATTTCTCAGGGATCAATAGCATGATAATCAAAAGGATCTATAAGGTATTATAACACATCTCTATTTTATCATGGCATTAAACTATCATGAAAGACTTTTGAACTACTTGCAATACGTACTCGAGGGTTCATGGCATCTCTATGTAACTCAAAGATAAACAAAAGATACTCTTGATTTAAATATATCAAAATGACTCAGGATAATTGCATCGATATATATATATGAACTGTTTACAGTAAATGCGAAGGTCAAGTTGAATCACTTGCCTTGAGATAGACTGGTCTGGTCTGACTGGTAGGAGCAACAACTGGAGCTTCACTCGACTTTTATGGCAAGTTTTCCCTCGTCTCGAGATCCTACATAAATAATAATAATCCTCATTATAATATATTCTTTCCATCTTAACCTATTTACAACCCGAAATTAAACATGGATGGCACTTAGGCCTATACACACTTAATTCATATCCACCATTTATATTTTCAAATGTACACACGTAGCCACATAATCACATATCGTATATTAATACCAAATAACATCATATACACCATAATGCCACACTAGGCTTGGATGATCTCGACTCACCACTTAAGTTACTTGGTCGCTAACTAAACGAAGTCTTCGAATTTGGGCTTCCTAACTCAATGTGCCTTTCCTAAATTATCCAAAACCTATTGACCCTCACTTGTGCCTTTTGTTCTAATGACCTTATACTATCTTACAACTATGGTGGTCGACCTAATACTCACTTCTAAGTGTCCTAAAACTATGTGATAAGTGAAAGTGCTCACTGGTGCAAATTTCAGAATGGTAACTAAGGTTTCTTGAGTGCATTAGACACTCTTAAACTACAAGTTTTTCTTCAAAATTTTTACACAAGACTCTCCTGACCTAAGGGCATCTCACAAGCTTGATGTGGCTCAAAGGCCTGGCTTGGGCCTTCTTGGGCCTAAGCTAAAAGTCCAAGGTACCCCTGTTTTTCTGGGCAGAAAATGCCCTGACTTGAATTAACTTGTGACACATGGTTCTAGCTCATATCCTATGAACTATGGTTGGAAAAACTTCTCTGACATACCCTCTAACTAAGGCCCAATTGGGCCTAATGAGGGCCTACCCATGACATGGCCAAATCTCCCTATTTCTAAGTTGCAACAAAACTGTCCCCTGCTGGACAGATTTTGTTATTCTACTTGTGCACCTAACCAAATGACATGCAAACCTCCAACCAACTCCTAAAACCTATTATATACTCCCCATACTAACTTCTGGTGGCTTGGGCCTCAAAGTGCACATCAATGACATGGCCAAAACTCACTCTAAACCTCAGGGTACTAAACTGATTTTTCTGCAGAAACTATAACTCTCATTTTCCAAGGTTTTGACTTGACAAACCCAATTATCAACAACTAAATACTTAAACCAAGACCTATACTTGGTATTCTACTGAACTAACTCCCTTTTTCTCAAAATAACCTTGGTGAGATCATCCTTACCTAAGGTGCAACTATGGCAAAACAAAAGAGACTACTCTTAACAAATCGCAAATCTTCATGCTTTTGAAACAACAAGATATATATTTTTATAAAAGATAACCACAAATTATTACCATGCAACAAGAAGCATAAATCAATATTATCACATTATTCCTACTGAAATTAAGGCTCACTAACAAAATCTTTTCCAAATGATCAAAATCTTACAACAAACTAAGAGAATTCCACATGCATGCATGCCTTCGGGTTTTTCAAACCAAAACAACATATTTTCTACATATATTCCATCTTAAAATTGACATGCAATCCTAGCATAAGGTATACCTAGATGATCACTTAGCATGCAAGGAGTTTTATCAAATTTTCACCACAAAATTCAAGTCATTATCACATAAACATGCAAAAATTGAACAAAACAACAAGAATAATTTCAAGGACCATTCATTCGGCTCCCATATGGTCATGGCCGAATGAAATGGATGGAAATGGCCATTAAATCATCAAGAGTTTCCTTCTCAAGACTTGGCACTTATCCATTTATTGTAGTCCTCTCGAAAACAACCTTAAATCCATAAGAATCATGATTGTATTTTGAGTTTCACTAAAACCTTTACATGCAACCCTTAAACTTAAACTTTCTACTCAAAACTCTTTGAAATATGAATGATCATGATATAGGAAGTAATATTTACTTGTATGGAAGGTGGAAACTTGAATGTGGAATGAAGAAAAGGGGAGGGGGTAGGTTTTCGGCTAAAAACCCGAGAGGAGAGGGGGAGGGAGGAGAAGTGTGGAAATGGTGGAGTGAAAGTGGTGTGTTTGTCATGTTTACTTGGTTTTTATTTGCCCATAAGTGAGTGGATGAGAGAAATTACAATAGTAACCTTCCAATCTTAGTTAGGTAGATTTGCATGCAAGGACAAAATAGTAATGTGGCTAGAAAAATGAAAGTGAGTGGGGTTGGAATTGCCCTCCTTGCCCCTTGGTTGAATGGAAGAGAGTTTGCATGCAAGGGTAATCATGTAATTTGATAATTATTAAGCAACTAATTTCCAAAGATTTATTTTTATATAATAAAATACAAGTTCAAAAATTATAAAATTTATACCATAAAATAACTTGGATTTTTAGAGACTTTATAAAATCATTTTCAAAATTTTGTGAACAAAATGTCTTTTAAAAGAAAATTTTTCCAAAGCTTAGAATATTCCTTATAAATCAAAAATAAAGAAATTAAATAAATTCTTGCTTTGAAAAATCATATACTACCCAAAGCAAATTTATAATGCAGAAATTTTCACTCACACAAACGTACAAGCATTGAATATATTTTTATTTAACTTAATATTATTCACAAATAATATTACATAAAATGCCGGTCGTAACATCCTCTCCCCCTTAAGGGATTCTGTCCCCAGAATCTAAGAGAACAGATGAGGATACCGGGAACGCATATCAGACTCTAACTCCCAAGTCGACTCTTCGACCTTAGGGTTCCTCCAAAGTACTTTCACTAACTTTACTGATTTATTTCTAAGACTCTTTACTTGCCAGTCGAGTACTTTAACCGGTTGCTCCACAAATGACAGGTCTGCCTGAATTTCTACAGGTTCATATTCTATCACATGGCTAGCGTCAGGATTGTACTTCTTAAGCAACGACACATGGAACACATTATGCACATGCTGATACTGAGGTGGTAAGGCCAACTCGTAGGCCACCTTTCCTACTTGACTCAAAATCTCAAAAGGACCTACGTATCTAGGTGCTAACTTTCCTTTCTTGCCAAATCTTATCAACCCTTTCCTAGGTGACACTTTTAGCAACACAGCTTCGCCAATTTGGAATTGAACATCCTTACGCGCTGGATCCGCATACTTCCTCTGTCTATCTTGAGCAGCAAGCAACCTTTTCTGAATTAACTTGACTGAGTCATGCAACTGTTGTACCAATTCTGAGCCGAGAATTCTTCCTTCTCCTACTTCATCCCAACTTGTTGGTGATCTACATTTTCGGCCGTACAAAGCTTCATATGGTGGCATGCCGATACTGGAATGATAGCTGTTGTTATATGAAAATTCAATTAATGGCAGGTGGTCGTCCCAACTTCCAGCAAAATCGATTGCACAACTGCGCAACATGTCTTCAATTGTTTGAATTGTTCTTTCACTCTGGCCATCAGTCTGCGGGTGATACGCCGTGCTCATATTCAACTTCGTGCCAAGACATTCCTGGAATTGCTTCCAGAATCTTGAGTTAAATCGGGGATCTCTGTCTGAAACTATTGATACAGGTACCCCATGCCTTAATATGATTTCGTGCACATACAGATGAACCAACTTGTCCAGTGACGACTTCTCATTTATTGGAAGGAAATGCGCCGACTTCGTAAGACGATCAATTATAACCCATATTGCGTCATGTCCGGATTTTGTTCGCGGTAGTCCTACTATAAAGTCCATAGCGATATTTTCCCATTTCCATTCTGGAATCTTCAGGGGCTGAATTAATCCGCTTGGTCGTTGATGTTCTGCCTTTACTTTCTGACAAGTATAGCACTTCGCAACCCATTCTGCCACGCCTCGCTTCATATTTGGCCACCAAAAGTTCTTCTTTAAGTCTTGATACATCTTGGTGCTTCCCGGGTGGATTGAAAATTTCGAATGGTGGGCTTCATGGAGGATCTTATTCTTTAATTCAGGTACATGAGGAATCCATATTCTGGATGAAAACCTTAGTATTCCTTGCTCATCCCTTTTAGTATTAATCTCTTCTCCAGATAACTGATTTTTCTCTTTTTCCATTACTTCCTCTTGATACTTCTTTATCTTTTCCAGTAGTGTTGGCTGAAAGGTCATTGCATGACAAACTTCTTTGACTTTCCCATAAGCACAAAGTTCCAATTCAAATTTTCCGATTTCTTCGGATAACTCTTTTGATGTTATCATTATATTCAATCTTTCCTTCCGACTCAGCGCATCGGCCACTACGTTCGCCTTTCCAGGATGGTAATTTATCGAACAGTCATAGTCCTTAATCAATTCCAGCCATCTCCTCTGCCTCATATTGAGCTCTTTCTGAGTAAAAATGTATTTTAAACTCTTGTGATCCGTGTAGATTTCACACTTTTCTCCATAGAGATAGTGTCTCTAAATCTTGAGTGCGAACACTATGGCGGCTAGTTCCAAGTCATGCGTCGGATACTTTAACTCGTGCGGCTTCAACTGTCTTGACGCATATGCTATTACCTTACCGTGTTGCATCAACACACAACCCAAACCCTTATGTGAAGCGTCGCTGAATATTACAAAATTCCCTTGATCATCGGGAAGTACCAACACCGGAGCTGTTACCAACTTCTGTTTTAACCCTTGAAAGCTATTTTCACATTCTGCACTCCATTCAAACTTTTGATTCTTTCTGGTTAACTTGGTCAATGGTGTGGCGATCTTCGAGAAATCCTTGACGAATCTTCTATAGTATCCGGCCAATCCTAGAAAACTTCGCACTTCCGTAGGAGTCCTTGGCCTCTCCCAACTCATAACTGCCTCAATCTTCGCCGGATCCACTTTAATTCCATCATTTCCAATAACATGCCCCAAAAATTGAACTTCCTTTAACCAAAACTCACATTTGGTAAACTTGGCATACAACTTCTCTTGTCGGAGTATCTCCAATGCTATCCAGAGGTGCTGCATATGTTCTTCTTCCGATTTAGAATAAATAAGGATGTCATCAATAAATACCACGACAAATTTATCCAAATACTTCTTAAATACTCGATTCATCAGATCCATGAATGCGGCCGGTGCGTTGGTCAATCCAAACGGCATTACTAGGAATTCATAATGCCCATATCTGGTCCTAAATGCGGTCTTGGGAATATCTTCTTCCTTGATCTTTAATTGATGGTATCCCGATCTCAAGTCAATCTTCGAAAAACATTTTGCTCCCTTTAACTGATCAAAAAGGTCATCTATCCTTGGTAGCGGGTAGCGGTTCTTGATCGTTACTTTATTCAACTCCCGGTAATCTATGCATAGACGCATACTCCCATCTTTCTTCTTCACAAAGAGAACAGGTGCTCCCCATGGCGACGTACTTGGTCGTATCACTCCCTTATCCAATAATTCTTGTAGCTGGCTCGCCAACTCTTTCATTTCTGCTGGTGCCATCCTATACGGAGCCTTTGAAACTGGTTCCGTGCCTGGAGCAAGGTTGATCTCGAACTCAATTTGTCGATCTGGTGGTAAGCCTGGTAGTTCGTCGGGAAACACATCGGGGAACTCATTAACTACAGGAATATCTTCCATGCTGGGGCTGCCTCTCTCTGAATCCACTACATATGCTAGGAACGACTCACAACCTTTTCTAAGTAACTTCTTAGCCTGAATAATTGTAAGAAATAGTCGCTCTTGCCTCTGTCCCTTAAATACTACCTTCTCTCCACTCTTCGTCTTTAAATACACTCTCTTGGTCTTACAATTTATCTGAGCGCTATTCTCTCCTAACCAATCCATTCCTAAAATTATATCAAACTCTCCCAGCTTGAAGAGTATCAAGTCGGCCGAGAACTTATATCCCGAAATATCAATCTCACATTTTGGACAAAATTGATTCACAGGAATCTTCTCTTGGTTCGCAATTACCATATTTACTACCTCACTCATAACCGTTTTATCACATTGGATCTTATCAACAAAAGATTCTGATATGAAAGATCTTGTGGCTCCCGAATCAATCAATACTTTGGCTTTGACATTATTGAGTAAAAGTGTACCTGCTATCACCTCAGAATTCTGAACATCATCTTTCATCTTTAGATCAAATGTCCTTGCTGTTGCTTGCGGGGTTGGTGCGGGTGGTGGAGGTAATGCCAATACCTCAGCTGGCACGCTTGCACTGGTACTTGCCACGTTCATCAGAGCTCTGACTGGTCCTGTTGCCTTACACTCCCTAGCCATGTGTCCAGTCTTCCCACATTTGTAGCACGTAACTCCTGGCTTCGGCATCTTGCACTCATTTGCCAAATGTCCCTTCTGATTGCACCTATAACAGGTCATACTCAGCTTATTGCATACTCCGGGGTGCCTTCTTCCACAGTGCTTGCATTCTGGCCTCTGGAACCTGTTTTCTCCAACTTGCCCTTGGCTTGCCTGATTGTTCCCTTTTGATTCTTGCCTTTTGCCCAAATTTCCTTTCCTTTGAAAATTTCCGCCCTTCTGGAAACCAATCCTCTTTACATTCCGATCTTGCGAACTTCCAGCTTCAGACTTTTCTCCATAAAATGGAACCTTCCTCTTCTTGTTATCCCTCTCTTTCCTTGACTGCATCCCATTATTCTCAATCAGAGCAGCTTTCTGTACTACTCCCGCATAAGTCTCAAGCTCAAACATAGCCACCCTATCTCTGATCCAAGGCTCCAATCCTTGCTGAAATTTCTTTGCTTTTTCTTCCTCAGTGCTGGTATACTTTGTCACAAACCTTGACAACTCAGTGAACTTCTTCTCATATTCCAGTACAGTCATGTTCCCTTGTTTTAACTCAAGAAATTTTAGCTCCATCTGATTCTGCATGTACTTAGGGTAATACTTGTCCAGAAATAACTTCTTAAATCTCTCCCAAGAAACCTGCTGAGTGACTTCCATGGCTTTTACTGATTCCCACCAATAAATGACTTCTCCCTTCAAGAAGTAAGTGGCATACAGCGTCTTCTGATCGTCTCCTAACTGTACCAACTCAAAAGCCCTTTCCATCTCCTTGATCCATGTGTTTGCTATCACTGGATCAGTGGTATCATGAAATACAGGTGGATTCACACTCTGAAAAGCCTTGAAAGTGACAATTTGTCTTGGTGGTACTGGTGGTTCAGGTGGTTGATATGGCTCACGGTTATCTTGGTTTTCAATTCGTTGTTGAAGAGTTAGTTGTTGTTGAGCTATAGCATTGGTTTGCTGTTGCAAGGTTTCCAGTAGTTGAAGAATGTTTGAGTCTGTGGTGAAGGTGGTTGTTGGGTTCTTCTTTTTGGGAGGCATGATCCTGAAATAAGAGTTGTGTCATAACAAATATGAATGATAAAATGATTCGAGGGTATCGCATGGCATTCGCATTTACATATGGGGTCAAGTTTCCAAATTAAGCAGATATGATGATAAAAACATAAAATAACAGTTGAGAGCAGATGGAACAATAGCACATAATTATTGAAATTTTAAAGGTCACAGTACATAGGATTGGGACATAGTCTGATTCTAGAAATAACAGGCTTATTTAAAGGAAAGACGGAAACAACTGGGGATTCCATAGAGTTTGATAGTACAACAACATGAAAGGTAAATGGAAAGAACTAAGGCTCCACTCCATCTGAACGGGGCTTGGTAGTCTTTTCCTCTCGAAGCGTCTTCACAATGCTCTGGAGCTCATCCGCCACCATCTGAATGACATACTGGCTGGTACGGTCCCGGTGCGCTGGCATCTCCTCAAGCTTAGTGTTGACGTACCCAACCAAGGTCTCAAGTCTCGCAATCATCTGCTCCTTGGGCTTCCCTTCGTAGTTTCGGCTGTCCGGATACACGTTCTTCAGTCGGTCTATCAGTCGGTCGTACTTGCCCTGAAGCATGTCGAACTCGCGCCTCAACTCAGCATACACGGAGAAAGCAATAGTGTCGTCCGACCCAGAGGATGACGAGGAATGCGCCCTTTGCTGACAACCAATAAGAGGAGTATTAATAATAATTTACTTTACCTTCTCTCTCGCGTAATATCTATAACCTACACACAAATCCTATAACCTATTTGGGCTGTCCAGGGACTCTAAACCGTAGCTCTGATACCAAAACCTGTCACACCCCCAACTTAAATAGCAAAATAATTATAGCTATTACATCATTTTAATGAGTATTACACAACCAAAATCCAAGATCTTACAGTTTAGGGTTTGGAACAGCCCAACACTACCAACTATTACATCTGATTACAAATACCGAGTCCTCACACAACTATTATTACTTATTCTACCTGAGCTCGAACATAAGCATCAGCATCACAGGTCTTACGGGCAGTCTGCTTGAATCTAACCATGGCTGCTAGCTGTAATATCAGGGTAAAGCAAGAAGTGAGCCAAAAGCTCAACAAGTGCTAACAATACAACGCAAAGCATAAATCGAGATATACCTTTAGGAATGACAATGGAATGACATAATCAATGATAATCGAGAGATAAAACTTATGTGAGTTGGCATCATTTTGCTTGCATCAAAACAAATTTTAAAACCATTCTTAATCAAAATCATTTTATGACGCTACGGATTACAGCCGGTGATCAGCCGCGAAGTAATCCCGAACCTCGCTGGGTTCTAAAACATTATTGGAAATCCCTAGGCAACTTTTAAGCCTAATATAAGTGTGGAAAGGACTCGCGTCTCAGTCCAGATCCACCATTCAAGAAAACATTTGTCCCCCTTTGGGACTGAAAAATCCACCTTTTATTCATTTTGAAAACTGATGCCGATTTATGACAAAATCTCTTTTGACTGAAATCATTTTTTTTTATCAGGGGATTATAGATCAACTTGAAACACTGGAAATATGACACTAAATCTCAGGGCCATGATCCACTAGACTTTACTATATTAGGGTAATCGAGAGATTTCCATAAACAAGAATTTTGACAAGGAAATTAAGCAAGGCTATTGGATAATATGAAAGAGTAATGCCAAACTAGGCTTAAAGCAATGGTTGTAGACAAGGTATAGGTATTAGAACATCAAGAAGATAAGCATCACTGGTTCCAATAGGATAGAGGTGCTAAAATATAAAGGAAGTGATCATCAGCTCAAGATATAACAGGGTATCAAGCTTTAGGGTAAGGATAGGGTTATCAAACAATCATGAATGAATTTAAGAAAAGATTGGCTTTTAGGTATCAAGATAAAGTTTCTATCGAGGTTATTTCAAGAGTTGAATCAAAGCATCAGGGTGCAACATCAAGATTTCTCAGGGATCAATAGCATGATAATCAAAAGGATCTATAAGGTATTATAACACATCTCTATTTTATCATGGCATTAAACTATCATGAAAGACTTTTGAACTACTTGCAATACGTACTCGAGGGTTCATGGCATCTCTATGTAACTCAAAGATAAACAAAAGATACTCTTGATTTAAATATATCAAAATGACTCAGGATAATTGCATCGATATATATATATGAACTGTTTACAGTAAATGCGAAGGTCAAGTTGAATCACTTGCCTTGAGATAGACTGGTCTGGTCTGACTGGTAGGAGCAACAACTGGAGCTTCACTCGACTTTTATGGCAAGTTTTCCCTCGTCTCGAGATCCTACATAAATAATAATAATCCTCATTATAATATATTCTTTCCATCTTAACCTATTTACAACCCGAAATTAAACATGGATGGCACTTAGGCCTATACACACTTAATTCATATCCACCATTTATATTTTCAAATGTACACACGTAGCCACATAATCACATATCGTATATTAATACCAAATAACATCATATACACCATAATGCCACACTAGGCTTGGATGATCTCGACTCACCACTTAAGTTACTTGGTCGCTAACTAAACGAAGTCTTCGAATTTGGGCTTCCTAACTCAATGTGCCTTTCCTAAATTATCCAAAACCTATTGACCCTCACTTGTGCCTTTTGTTCTACTGACCTTATACTATCTTACAACTATGGTGGTCGACCTAATACTCACTTCTAAGTGTCCTAAAACTATGTGATAAGTGAAAGTGCTCACTGGTGCAAATTTCAGAATGGTAACTAAGGTTTCTTGAGTGCATTAGACACTCTTAAACTACAAGTTTTTCTTCAAAATTTTTACACAAGACTCTCCTGACCTAAGGGCATCTCACAAGCTTGATGTGGCTCAAAGGCCTGGCTTGGGCCTTCTTGGGCCTAAGCTAAAAGTCCAAGGTACCCCTGTTTTTCTGGGCAGAAAATGCCCTGACTTGAATTAACTTGTGACACATGGTTCTAGCTCATATCCTATGAACTATGGTTGGAAAAACTTCTCTGACATACCCTCCAACTAAGGCCCAATTGGGCCTAATGAGGGCCTACCCATGACATGGCCAAATCTCCCTATTTCTAAGTTGCAACAAAACTGTCCCCTGCTGGACAGATTTTGTTATTCTACTTGTGCACCTAACCAAATGACATGCAAACCTCCAACCAACTCCTAAAACCTATTATATACTCCCCATACTAACTTCTGGTGGCTTGGGCCTCAAAGTGCACATCAATGACATGGCCAAAACTCACTCTAAACCTCAGGGTACTAAACTGATTTTTCTGCAGAAACTATAACTCTCATTTTCCAAGGTTTTGACTTGACAAACCCAATTATCAACAACTAAATACTTAAACCAAGACCTATACTTGGTATTCTACTGAACTAACTCCCTTTTTCTCAAAATAACCTTGGTGAGATCATCCTTACCTAAGGTGCAACTATGGCAAAACAAAAGAGACTACTCTTAACAAATCGCAAATCTTCATGCTTTTGAAACAACAAGATATATATTTTTATAAAAGATAACCACAAATTATTACCATGCAACAAGAAGCATAAATCAATATTATCACATTATTCCTACTGAAATTAAGGCTCACTAACAAAATCTTTTCCAAATGATCAAAATCTTACAACAAACTAAGAGAATTCCACATGCATGCATGCCTTCGGGTTTTTCAAACCAAAACAACATATTTTCTACATATATTCCATCTTAAAATTGACATGCAAGCCTAGCATAAGGTATACCTAGATGATCACTTAGCATGCAAGGAGTTTTATCAAATTTTCACCACAAAATTCAAGTCATTATCACATAAACATGCAAAAATTGAACAAAACAACAAGAATGATTTCAAGGACCATTCATTCGGCTCCCATATGGTCATGGCCGAATGAAATGGATGGAAATGGCCATTAAATCATCAAGAGTTTCCTTCTCAAGACTTGGCACTTATCCATTTATTGTAGTCCTCTCGAAAACAACCTTAAATCCATAAGAATCAAGATTGTATTTTGAGTTTCACTAAAACCTTTACATGCAACCCTTAAACTTAAACTTTCTACTCAAAACTCTTTGAAATATGAATGATCATGATATAGGAAGTAATATTTACTTGTATGGAAGGTGGAAACTTGAATGTGGAATGAAGAAAAGGGGAGGGGGTAGGTTTTCGGCTAAAAACCCGAGAGGAGAGGGGGAGGGAGGAGAAGTGTGGAAATGGTGGAGTGAAAGTGGTGTGTTTGTCATGTTTACTTGGTTTTTATTTGCCCATAAGTGAGTGGATGAGAGAAATTACAATAGTAACCTTCCAATCTTAGTTAGGTAGATTTGCATGCAAGGACAAAATAGTAATGTGGCTAGAAAAATGAAAGTGAGTGGGGTTGGAATTGCCCTCCTTGCCCCTTGGTTGAATGGAAGAGAGTTTGCATGCAAGGGTAATCATGTAATTTGATAATTATTAAGCAACTAATTTCCAAAGATTTATTTTTATATAATAAAATACAAGTTCAAAAATTATAAAATTTATACCATAAAATAACTTGGATTTTTAGAGACTTTATAAAATCATTTTCAAAATTTTGTGAACAAAATGTCTTTTAAAAGAAAATTTTTCCAAAGCTTAGAATATTCCTTATAAATCAAAAATAAAGAAATTAAATAAATTCTTGCTTTGAAAAATCATATACTACCCAAAGCAAATTTATAATGCAGAAATTTTCACTCACACAAACGTACAAGCATTGAATATATTTTTATTTAACTTAATATTATTCACAAATAATATTACATAAAATGCCGGTCGTAACAATTTAAATGAAATAATGATTGTGGAATTAGAAAAATAAGAACGTGTATCTGTTAATCAAGTTTGTGGGAATTGTGAGATTGAGATTTCTGGTAGTAAGCTTTGTGTAGATTTGATACCATTTAAGTTAGGAGAATTTGACGTTATCTTAGGAATGGATTGGTTATCTAAGCACGATGCCCAGATAGATTGTCGAAATATGAAGGTAATGGTGAAAACGCCAGATGAAAGAATAGCAACATTCAAGGGCCAGAAATAAGTAAAGAAGTTCTTAACGATGATTCAAGCCAAGAAGTTACTACGGCAAGGATGCGAGCATTTCGTGGCATATGTGATTGACAAAAGTCAGGAGCCAGCGAAACTGAAGATATTCCAGTCGTCAATGAATTTCCAGACGTGTTTCCTGATGAGTTACCAGGACTTCCTCCAGACAGAGAAATTGAATTTGCGATCGATTTAGCACCTGGAATAGAACCAATATCCAAGGCCCCGTATAGAATGGCGCCCGTTGAAATGAAGGAGCTAACGAAGCAATTGCAAGAGTTATTAGAAAAAAGAGTAATCAGACCCAGTGTATCCCCGTGGGGTGCACCGGTATTGTTTGTCAAGAAGAAAGACGGAAGCATGAGACTGTGCATTGATTATAGGGAGCTCAACAAGCTTCCAATCAAGAATAAGTACCCATTACCCAAAATTGATGATTTGTTTGACCAATTGAAAGGAGCCAAGTACTTCTCCAAGATCGATTTGAGTTCCGGATGTCATCAACTAAAGATTAAGCCAGAGGATATACCGAAGACGGCTTTTAGAACAAGGTATGGACATTATGAATTTTTAGTGATGTCTTTTGGATTAACCAATGCTCCGGCAGTGTTTATGGACTTGATGAACAGAATTTTCAAGGAATACTTGGATAAGTTCGTTATTGTGTTTATAGACGATATTTTGATTTATTCAAAGACGGAAGAGGATCATGCGGAACATTTGAGAACAGCTTTGGAGATTTTAAGGAAAAAGAAGTTATATGCTAAATTCTCAAAGTGTGAATTTTGGTTACAGGAGGTTCAGTTCCTAGGACATATAGTCAGTAATTAAGGGATCAAGGTGGACCCAACAAAGATTGAGGCAATTACGAATTGGGAAAGACCGAGAACACCCACCGAAGTAAGAAGTTTCTTGGGATTAGTGGGATATAATCGTCGATTCGTTCAAAATTTCTCAAGGATTGCAACACCATTGACAAAGCTTACACGGAAGAATGGAAAGTTTATATGGAATGATAAATGTGAAGAAAGTTTTCAGGAATTAAAGCGAAGATTAATTATGACACCTGTTTTGTCACTTCCATACGATCAAGGGAATTTCGTAATTTATAGCGATGCTTCTCATAAAGGACTCGGATGTGTTCTGATGCAGCACGATAAGGTGATTGCGTATGCGTCAAGGCAATTGAAACCACACGAACAGAAATATCCTACTCATGATTTGGAGCTAGCAACCATAGTTTTTGCTTTGAAAATTTGGAGACATTATCTGTATGGAGAAAAGTGTGAAATTTACACGGATCACAAAAGTTTGAAGTACATATTCACACAGAAGGAGCTTAATATAAGGAAAAGGAGATGGTTAGAATTGATTAAGGATTACAACTGCTCGATTAATTATCATCCCGGTAAAGCGAATGTTGTAGCAGACGCGTTAAGTCGGAAGGAAAAGTTAAATGTGTTATCAGTACCTGAAGAGATATATAAGGAATTTCAGAAACTGGAATTGGAGATTAGAATTTGCAAGCCTGATGAAGCAAAAGTGTACAGTATGACTTTCCAGCCGGAGTTGTTAGAGAAAATAAAGAAGTGTCAGGAAGATGTAATGGATCAAGATATAAATCGTTTGGTAGGTGAAGAATTGTGCACGCAAAAGGATGATTAAGGTATTCTTAGGTTTTCTTCTAGAATTTGGATTCCACCGGTGACGGAGCTGAAGAATGAAATTTTACAGGAAGCACATAATTCAAGGTATTCAATCCATCCAGGGAGTACCAAAATGTAGAGAGATTTAAAGGAGAATTATTGGTGGCCAGATATGAAGAGGGAAATTGCGGAATGGGTTAGCAAATGTTATACATGTCAGAAAGTTAAAGCAGAGCATCAAAGACCAAGTGGATTGCTACAGCCATTGGAGATTCCAGAGTGGAAGTGGGAACATATTGCCATGGATTTCATAGTTGGATTACCAAGGACAAGGGCTAATCATGATGCCATTTTGGTTATAGTAAATAGACTTACCAAGTCAGCTCATTTTCTGCCTATAAATGAAAGATTTTCACTCGACAAGTTAGTCCATATGTACCTGAAGGAAATCGTAGTTCGTCATGGAGTTCCTGTGTCTATAATTTCTGATCGAGATCCAAGATTTAATTCAAGATTTTGGAGGAGTTTTCAAGAATGCTTGGGAACAAGACTGAATATGAATACAGCTTACCACCCACAGACGGATGGCCAAAATGAAAGAACGTTCCAGACGATTGAAGATATGTTGCGTGTTTGTGCTATTGATTTCAAAGAAAGTTGGGACGAGCATTTACCTCTGGTAAAATTTGCTTACAACAACAGTTATCACGCCAGTATTGGGATGCCACCCTACGAAGCCCTTTATGGACGCAAATGCAGATCTCCAGTGTATTGGGACGAAGTAGAAGAACGCAAAATACTTGGACTTGAACCAGTACAGCAGACAAAGGAAGTGGTTGAAATTATCCAGAAGAGATTGATAGCCGCACAGGACCGTCAAAGAAAATATGCAGACCATTCAAGGAAAGACATGGAATTCGAAGAAGGAAGCATGGTATTACTGAAAGTATCACCGTGGAAGGGACTAACGAGGTTTGGAAAGAAAGGAAAGCCGAGCCCAAGATATGTCGGACCTTTTGAGATTCTAAAGCGCATTGGCAAAGTAGCTTACGAGTTGGCATTACCTCCGCACATGGAGCACATTCACAATATTTTTCACGTATCAATGCTTAAGAAGTATAATCCAGACTCCAGGCATGTAATAGAATATGAGCCAATAGAGCTTCAGGCAGATTTGTCATATGTAGAAAGTCCGATAGAGATTCTAGAGGAAAGAGAGAAGGTATTGAGAAATAAAGTGGTAAATCTAGTAAGAGTATTATGGAGAAACCCAAAGGTTGAAGAGTCAACCTGGGAGTTAGAAAGTGATATGAGAGAAAAGTACCCTCATTTATTTTCTTAGGAGATTCTGAGGACAGAATCGTTTTAAGGGGGGAAGGATGTAATATCCGGGATATATCGTGTAATTATTTTTGCTAATAAATAATTATTATATGTGTTCAGTATCTATTCTGTGAATTATTTGTTAAGTGTTAAATGTGTTTGGATGTTTAAAAATATTATTAATTGAGTATTTTAATTTTTATATGTCCAAAATAAAATATAGATAATTGTCATATCTTCCTAATTATTTTTATGTTGATTTATGAATTTATAGGAATCATATGAATTTTATAAAATCTTTTTCCAGGTATTTAAAATCTATTTTATAAAAACGGGAACCAACCAACGTCATCCGTTTTTACGTTTTTATAACCCGAAACTCTTCCGAGAACTCCTTCCTAACCTAATTGTAATATTCCAAGCATTTTCCATGTTTCGACTTTTTCGATCCGGCGTACGGTTTGTCCTGCGCGGGTCCCGACGCATCATTTTCGATATAATATTCATTTCGGTAAATCAATAAAACTCGTATTTTCGATAAACAGGAGCTTTTTATTAAACTATCACAATTATCACCTCGTAGTACGTGTAACCGGGCGCTGAGACCAAGACCGCAGTACAAATTGTACTGATTTGGATAATTATCCCGAAAACCGATACCATTTGGATCAGTTTTTATAAATAAACGGACCTTTTATATCCGGAATGATCCAATGGGATACTAATTTCCGTAAATATAAATAGCCTTTTACCGTATTTTATTCCGTATCAAAATCATTTGCAGTCAGCTAAAAATATAATTTTTCAGAGAAAATACTTATATATATATAATCTTCTGAAAATCAAACCAACTTTTGGAGGTTCTATTAATCTTTGTTTGGAAAGCTCGAGTAACCAATTTAAAGGTCTTGAAGAGCTCTATCAGATTCTATGATCCATACACCTGCAGAAATCAAGGTTATTTTTCTATAATTTTTATTATTTTCAAATTATTTTTATTAAAAATATGATTTTTTGTTCGGATGATTGTTTGTATGATTTGATGATTGCATGTTGTAGAGCTTGTTTTCCTGATGATTTTCATATGTCATACTTCTGATTTGGAGTCCAATAACATGCTCAAAAGTGGGTTTAATTCTCGAATTTTGAAATTAAGGTTTATAACCCGTATGAATATTTTTAATTGAAATTTGGGGCTTTTTGATTTAGGGGTTATTAGCTGTTGATTTATAGTGGGTTGTGTTCCTTATGAAATTTGCAATCGATTGGTATATAGCTCGTTAACAGAGGATTAGTGAATCGAAGGGAGTTGTGTTTTGAAAATTTACGATGTTCGCCGGAAACCGGCGATGTTCTTGGCCAATTTCCGGCCAGGACAGAGATGATTGATGTGTTTTGATTGCACGAATAGATTCTTGGTGTTGTGTAGTATAAATCTAGAGCAGATGGTGAGGTGAGGGTGCCGGAATCGAGTTCTCCGGCCACCCCTGTATTTTTCGGCGACGAGGGTGTAAAAATTGCAGTATAGTATCCTGACTTTTAAAAACGATGAAGTTCAGTCCCTGAACTTTGCAGAGTTTTCAAAAATAGGATTCCTGTTTTAAAAATATTCAAAAATCATATTTGCTATTTATTTTTATTATAAAAATTCGTTTTTAATTTCTGAAAATTCCAAAAATTATTATTTTAATTCCAAAAATTATTTTTAACTCAAAAATAAATCTGAATTATTTAGTTAATTAATTTTAGTTAATTTTTAATTGATTAATTAGTCAATTAATTCAAAAATTAATTGATTAATTGATTTAATTAATTATTAATTGATTTTAATTAATTATTTAATTAGATTTAATTATTTAAAAATGATTTAAAAATTCCGAAAAATAGTTTCGAGGTTTAAAATATTATTTTAAATTGTTTTCAAGGCTCGATAATTATTATAAAATTGTTTCGAAGCCAGAATTGGCCAGCTGAACCCTGTTTATTATACCGAAATTGATCCAACGACCCGTTTTAATACCGAAAAATATTTTAAAAATCATTTCAAATACCCGAAAGCCTGTTTATTACCCGAGACTTCTTTATAAATAATATATCATTGATTATTTGATGTGTATGTGCTATATGTGACTAGTTGGTTAACTTCCAGTTTATATATTCGATGTTTACTTGTTTATTGCGTAACTTTCAATCCGTTAATCGGATTTGGGTGAAACGAAGGGTAGATAGAACTATGTGTCGAATAGAATCGTATGAGTTGAATATTGATAGATGCTTATGATATGTGAGCATAAGAGGCAAGGCGTTGGAAAGGAAAACAGGTAGTCGAGGAGTAAGACAGTGGTGATTGAAAGCAAGTACAGTATAGTAAGCTAGTACCAGGCAAGTGTTCTGAACTTTCTCGAGATATTGTAGTGATTGATAGTCCTGTTTTATACTGTAAGTGCTTTGAAGCACTGAACCCTAAACCATGATTCCAGTTATTGATCTTGAGCCGTAAACCTGATTCTTTCTAGACCATTGATTGTTGTATACCCAAATACGAACCTCAAATATACGATACTACTCCACAAATACATACAAATTAAATATCAAATACTGAACCAGATTGCTTACACACTCAAACCATTGTATCTTATGCTTTGAAAGGCCAAATCCTTGAAACCTTGAAACATTATTTCCTTTGTTATCCAATTCTTTCATTACCTAGCATCCATGCTTTGAAAATGCCATATTGATCCCTATGCAGATTGAAACCATTTTCATTATTGAACGTCCAATGTTGTTAATGATTCTGTTTATTGTTTATTACTGTTTATTCTGTTATTATGTTAGAATTGGATTGTTATTATAAAATTGTGGACCAGATTCGTGGTCAGACCATATAATGGTCAAGTTAGGCCAATGTGTGCCTTGGATCCAGTAGTTAGAGCAGTGCTGTGTGCTTTGCTCGGGGTTAGTACATGACTGATCAGCAGCCTAACCTTGGTTTTTTAAAATGAAAATATAATATCCAATTTTAAATCATAATCTATTGTTTACTTGATACCATAACCATTTCCACCTGATGATCATTATTCTCAGTTTTGTCATTGTGACTTGCTGAGCTAGTTAGCTCATTTGTGTGATGTTGTTTATGTTATTTTCCAGTTAAAAAAGAACCAGTTGGTAGCGAGGATCCCCAGTCCAGCGCGAGAGCTAGGGGTTCAGGTTGATCAAGTTGAGCTAGTAGGCTTCTTTTGGAATAATTTAAATTTGTAAAAGTTTGTAATATTGTTTAATACTCTGTTCTGAGTTGGAATAGTTGGTATTCGAATGTTTATAATATAAATAAGTGTGTTTGGCTTGTGTGCATACTTAAACCTGTTGTGGTCCGTGGTAGTTGGTAAGTAGGGTCACTGCATATTATTATTATTATCTTTATTATTGTTATAAGCAGGTTATAAATAGTGTGTGTGTGTGTGGACCCCAAACTTCTGACCCGGGTTTGGAGGGCGACACACCAGGTCATGGACTTGATCCCATTTGGAGTGATCTGCATAGGAGAAATTTTGTAATCATGCTTGCAAAGGTGCTTCACAAATATGACACCTGGGAATCCAGCCGGACCTGAGATGCTCCACCCAAACCAGGATAAATTCGTCAACCGACATATGGTAGATCCTTTCATGAGGTTCCGGCCATCTCTACTCAATATCCGGGGTCAATTGGAACGCTGCCTGAACCGTCTTATCCATCTCAACCGGGCTAGCTTCAGCAAAATCTTTTAAGGCATAGTGATCCTTGCCTATGGTCATATTGGCAAAAACACAATCCAGTTTCGCCTGATTGTACATCCAGGAGTGACCATTCGGCTGTTTCTCATACTTGATTCTCATATAATAAACTAAATTATCGACGTCCCGGGCCTTGGTCACAAAATGATACTTCACATCAATCTAGTACCCCTCCGAACTGAAGGGTATGGAATGATCTGGGAGCTTCTTATCCCAGATCCTACTAATAATTTCATTGGAGGTCGTAGGTCTCTTACCCATCTCAACCCGGGTTTGATTTCTCTCTAAAGAATCCAGATCACTTTCCTGGCTTGATGAACCCAGGTAACAAGAGAGCGGTCTCTTAACAAGAACCTTGGTCCGGACTGTTATTCCTAGATAATCTAACAGTTGAATTACAGAAGGGGGTTGAAAATATTTCTTGGTTTCTTCATGATTTTAAGAACTTTTCTAACAAATATACATAACAGTGTTTGAATATGTAAAAGTATGGAAAGAAAGTATTGATGTTTTCAATAACAAAGTAATTTTAACACAAGTATTTAAAAACTCTCTGGTGGATTAAACTTATCCACCAGAGATATAAATATATATATTTCAAGAACTCTGTGATACAAAGATTGTACATAGCTTCTTACAAATATAATCACAAGGAATTGAGAAATTCTTCACAGATACAGTTTTTTCTATTTCTCTAGTTGATTGCTTGATTTACTACTAGTTAATCTTGGTTTATATATTACCAAGATACAAGTGAATAAGAAAAACTAATAAAATAAAATGTGTCTTTGTCTAATCACATGCTTCTTAATTTCTTCATCCTATATCTTTGATTTTCTTCAAGTAAGCATGGAAATGGAAATGTTTATTTGTTCTCTAAAACCTGATTACAGGCTGCCACATTCCTTTTATGTGTAATCAACCCATGTGACTATCAAGTCACTATCAACTCCTATTTGAAATTCGTCATCCGTCAAGACTAATTTGGTTCATCTGTCAAGACTTCATTGAATTATTCGTCTGAAATGTGACTTGGGTCATCCATCGAAGGCCTGTGAAGAACATCCGTTGAAAGTGTTTCCATAGCAGTTGACTTAATTTCACTTATGTAAAATTACAAGGCATCTAATATATAGAATTTGCCAACTTACTTTACATATCATTCTTGCAGTCAACATGACTTAGAATGTCCTACAACTTCTAATTCTTTAAGGCATTACAATACACAGGATTGTGCTACAAAATACTTATTAATACATAAGCTACTCTTTCAACGGATGATAGATATGATCATCCGTCGAAAGCTACAAATACACTTAATCAAATCTACTAAGGTGTTTTTATAACTTATCATCAAGCCTGCAATAAGTTCCTAACAATCTCCCCTAATTTATATCTACTAGAATTGTAGGCATAAATTTAGAGGAACTTGATGATAACAAAACACCTTCTTACATAGATATTATTCAACAGTAGATAAAACTGATAAGTGCTGCAATTTTATTGAAAGTTGTACAGAAGAAAGTTCATAGAAATCTTACAAGCCATTTTTCAAGATGCTCCTCTAGTCTGAGCAGATTAATCTTTAGTCCTTGAATGTTTAGTCTTCTTTCCCAACCTTTCATTGTTTTCTTCAATCTGGTGTTGGAGTTATCTGTAGAATTCAGATTCATCTTCATTAGATTGATCCAACATCTCTTGTATTTTTATGAGAGTTTCATTGCTTAAAATCTTTAGTTGATCTTCTAGTCTGAAAAATCTTCTGATATTCTTTTCATCCTTGAACTCCATTAACCAATAAGGCCTCAAATTCATTCTATCCCTAGTGTAAGGAATAGTTAAGACTCTTGGGAGTGCATTTGGGTCTCTCCAGTTTTGTCTTATTCTTTTAATCTGGTCGAGTATTTGCTTCTTGGCAGTAATGTTAAAACCAAAAATTTTCTTGATTGAGGAGAAAATTTTCACTAAGACAGAAAAGCCTTCATTGAGAATCCTATAAAGAGGCCAAGTGATTCCCTTCCACCCTGTACTTGAACACCAGTCTTTCTGGAAGTCTTTTATAAGCATCAATAAACCTAACTTCATCTAGCTCATCCAAGTGAAGATTGATGTCAGAGAACTCCTTTATGTCACGGATGAATAGTTAATCTCCTTTGTTGATAGTAGGTTTGGGTTTGGATAGATTTTTGGATTTGAATGGAACTGACTTAACTGGCTTGCTTGGTTTAGACTTTCTTCTTTTAGCTGAGGTAGTTGTAATTGGGAAGTTTAGATCAGGGATAGGTAGGCTTTCCCAGTCTATTGGTTCATCCTTTGGAATTATTGGCTCACCATAAAAATTCACATCTAGATAGACCTTGGTTTCAGCTTGCTCCATTGTGGGCAAGGTTGATTGACTTGTAGTGGTAGACGGGATAGACTCAGGTTCATCTTCTTCAAATTCTAGCTTCCTTTTGGCTGTTTATTTTTCTCATCCTTTCTCCAATTTTCTGCTTTGGTTCCTCCAGTTTCTCAGTTTCAATAATAGTAGCAGGCTTCTTAGCTTCTGATTTGGTACAAACCTTTTCAGTCTTTTTCTTAGCTTCTAAGGCAGCCTGCTTTTTCTGATTCTTAAGTCTCGGCTTTTCTTCTCTTTTGGCTTCTACAAGTTGTGGATGTCCAGCCATCACACAAATTTCTTTACCATGTCTATAGACTTTGGCTATCCTCTTCTTTAAAACTGAATCTCTTGGATCTTTGATGTGAGCAATAGAATGACCAAGCAATTTCTTTTCATCTGGCTGAGGAGTTGCATAGACTAGGTCCAAAGGATTCTTGGTAGAATGTTTCTTGGGCTTCAAGATCGCATTGGCCATTGGCTTTCTTTTAGAAGAGGTTTGACCTCTCTCCATGTTCCTCAAGCTCATTTCACTAATAGGGATTTATCTCAATTGTGTGAAGCGTTTTACAGATTTATCTTGCTTTGCAATTGGAACAAAAACCTTTTCAATCTTCTCATCAATTTGCTTCATTTGTTCATTCAGCCTGAGCTCAGCTGCTGCACGATTGACCAAATCAATGCCATCTAGAACTGATGGCTTAGAGAAAGTAATTGCTGGAACAATCACTTTGCTGACTTGAATTTGCACATCCTTCTCCCCCTCACTAGCTTGAACAATAGAATCTTTCTCCCCTTTTTGTTAGCATCAAGTTGTACAGGGTTGGAAGTCTGAGCAGCCACCAATTTTTGTAGCAATTGAGCTTGAGTTTGTTGGTTGGAAAGTATTTGAGCAACTGAGTCTTCAACTTTAGACAGTCTTGAACCCAGATTCTCAACTTTGTTATTCAATTCATACTCTTTCCTGAGATTTTGATTGAGACTGGCCATTGTAGTATCAGGAAGTTTAACATCCAGTTTCTTGTCGAGATCCTCATTGACTTGAGTCAAATCATATTTCAGTACATCTACAGTTTGATGATGTTGAAGAGCTTGAATTTTATGCAACTGTAGAGACTCCAGATGGGTTTGCAGAAGTTTCTTGGTGCTGGTGTTGTTGGTGGCTTGAATAGCAGCTTGAGTTTCATGAACTAGCTTGAACAAGATAGACTTGAAATGATGAAGATTGCAATCTTTTGAGAACATCCAATCTGGAGTTTCAGTCTCTCCCCCTATGTTCACGCCTATTTCTTCATCATCATGTTCAATAAAATCACAACCAAAAGAATCACCAGAGGTTGCAGAAGTATACTCAAAATCCTAACCAGTTTTGGAAGGAATTGAGCTGATTGCATCTTTGGCCCTTAGCATGGAAGCTGGTGTATGCACCAAGTTTAACGCCCTCTCAGCAGCCTCATTGCCTTGTTCAGCTAAAATTTGATAAGCTGGAACAGGATGAGTAAATGCCTCAACTTCAAAAGAAACAGAGTCTAAAATAGCTTAATATTCTTGCTGAAATAGTTGTTTCTTTTCAGCCTCATTGACATCCCTTAACTCACTAACAATGGGCTCTTCCTATTCTTCATTTGTACCTGCATTTCTCTCATTTTCTCTCATTTGTTGCATCAAGGGCTCCCCTTGATTTCCCACCCTCACACCTTCACCTTTACCATCTAAGGTGGGACTCCTCTCACTCACTCTTGCCATGTTGGAAGAAATAGCATGCACTTTTTCACTCATTTCCTCTCCTTTTTCGTGAGAGCAACTTAGCCTCTCACTCAGTTCACTCCCTTCATTCAATCCTAGTAGTTATTGAACTACTACTAAGTCATCTACACTAGTAACAATTGTGGAAATTTCAAGTGGTGCAGTGACTTTCAACGGATGAGGGACATTCGTCGAAATAGTAGTTAAAAAATTCAACAAATAATTATTGTTAAGCACATCCGTCGAAAGACCATCACTAGTCGACGGATGAAGAATATCTGTCGAGAGAGTAGAAATGATAGAGTTTGGAGTTGAAACTACTGTAGAATCTGTGGTGATTGATTTGAGATTATGCACAGATTTCTCAATAGAATCAAAAAGAAATGCTAAGTGAGCCAACAAATCATCCAAAAGATGATGCCCACCTGCTTGAGATTTTGACTTCTCCATGAGAGTTAAAGATGGAGAATCAGGAATTGATGTGTTTATAATGTCAACATCCAGTGAGTTTATGGGAGAATTTTATGTTTGAGGTGTTTCAATTAAGAGAGATTTTGGCTGTGACTCCACATTTATTGGAACCACATCAATCTGACTTTGAGATGGTGCATTAACTGAGACTTTGACTATAGTTGGCATTATGTGTGCACCCTGTGTATCCCCAATTGTTTTAGATTTCTTCTTTCTAATGTAAGTTTGAGGTTGCTCTGTGTCCCTAACCCTTTTGGTCTGTGCTATTGGTTGAGAGTTTTTTTCAATAGTCACATCCTTTTGAGAGGATGCAACTAGCAATGAGCTTAAATCCTTATTAAGCATTACAATCTATTGGGAGACAGTAATGTGGCTGCTTTGGGTTTCACTTAACTCACTCTCCTTATCCTTAGGATTTCTTTAAAAAACACTTTGTCCCTCACCTAGCTCACTAACCTGCACACTCCCCTCTTGGTGTTTGGTAGATTTTAAAACTAGTTTCTTTTGAGAGGAACTAGAGTGGGTTTTCTTTGACTTGGATTTAGAAATTTTTTATTTTGTGGCTTGGGTAGGCACCTGTTTGGTCACTGTCACGGATGCCATAGCCACAGTTATTTTCCAAGAAGTTTGTGGTTGGGTAGATATTGAAGAAGAAGAAATTAGTTCATTTACATGTTGTGCCTCAAAGATTGGAAGATAGTTGAGAGGCACTCCATTATTGAGATTATTCCTGCTCAAATCTGCAAGAAATCTCTTTTCCTAAACCCAAAAATCAAGCTTGATGGCTGGGTTCTCAATTACAAGATCCTCAGAAACAAAATTAGCTAGCAACATGAAGAATCTAACATAATAAATGTTCTTAGACCTTTTCTTAATGTCACCTAATTTTCTTAGAATCTAGCATACTAAGGATGTAAATTTAAAGCTAGATAGTTTTCTTAGAATTTTGAAAAATTCCAAGCTGAATTTTTGTTTTTGAAAAATAAATATGCAGAGATTTCTAAAAGATTTATAATTCATATTTCAGTTAATTTCCAATTAAATCAAATTAATTTTGATTTACTAGAAATTAATCTGCTGCAACACATTAGCTGAGTTCTTGCCGTAGGATGAAGAATTAAGCATTCCAATTTCACCTACAAGTCTAGTGAAAGTTGCTTCATCCAAAGTTTTAGTAAAAATATCAGCTAATTGTTTTTTTGTTGGAACAAAAATAAGCTTAATGGTACCTTACATCAATGTAAGGCACCCATAAAAAGTACCCATAATAATATTTGATTTTTCAACAGATAATAAAATTCAACGAATATTCATTTTCGACAGATAATGAACATTATCGAGATGTAAATTTTGACTTAGCCAAAATTTCATTTTTATGGGAAAAATTAAATTTGATTCTGGCTACATTTCAAATTTCTTAGACACTAAAACAATTTGGAAATAATTAAGCATACCTAACTCACTTACCAACCTAGTAAAGGTGGACTCATCAAGTGGTTTGGTAAAGAAGTCTGCAAGTTGCTTCTCACTTGGAACAATATAAAGTTCCACAGTTTCATTCATGACATGTTCACTAATAAAATGGTACTTGATGTCAATGTGCTTTGTCCTTAAATGTTGCACAGGAGTTTCAGTTATTGTAATGGCACTTATGTTGTCACAGAATATTGGATCTTGTCTACATGAAGACCATAGTCCAATAGTTGATTTTTCATCCATAAAATCTGTGCACAACAACTGCCAGCAGCAATATATTCAGCTTCAACTGTAGAAGTAGAGACTGAATTTTGTTTCTTACTAAACATGGACAGTAGTTTGTTTCCTAGAAATTGACAGTTTCTTGTTGTACTTTTTCTATCAATTTTACAACCAGCATAATCTGTATTTGAATAACCGATTAGATCAAAACCAAAATCTATAGGATACCAAATGCCAAGTTTTGGTGTTCCTTTGAGATATCTGAAAATTCTCTTAATAACTACTAAATGAGATTCTCTAGGATCAGCTTGAAATCTAGCACAAATACAAGTAGCAAATATTATATCTGGCCTACTAGCTGTTAAATATAAAAGTGAGCCAACAATGCCTCTATAACTTGAAATGTCCACGGACTTTTTAGTAGTGTTTAGTTCAAGTTTAGTGGCAGTGGTCATGGGAGTTTTTGCAGATGTGCAATCCATTAAGTCAAACTTCTTTAAAAGATCATAAATATATATTTGGTTTGACTAATGAATATTACATCACTAACTTGCTTAAATTGTAAACCAAGAATGTAAGTTAGTTCTTCTATCATGCTCATTTCATATGTACTTTGCATCAATTTGGCAAACGTTTTGCAAAGTTTCTCATCTGTAAAGCCAAATATAATATCATCTACATAAATCTGAACAAGTATGCTAAAGCCATTAATATTTCTAACGAAAAGAGTTTTATCAACAGTACCTCTTGTGAAGTGATTTTCTAAAAGGAACTTTGACAAAGTATCATACTAAGCTCTAGGTGCTTGCTTCAATCAATAAAGTGCTTTCAAAAGATAGTAGACATAATCTGGAAAATTGGGGTCTTCAAAACCAGGAGGCTAACTAACATAGACTTCCTCCTCCAAATCTCCATTCAGAAATGCACTTTTTACATCCATTTGATAGACCTTGAAATTGGTATGGGCTGTATAGGCTAGAAAGATTCTGATTGCTTCAAGTCTTGCAACAGGAGCAAATGTCTCATCAAAATCTATTCCTTCTTGTTGACAATAGCCTTTAGCAACCAATCTAAGTTTTTTCCTAACTACTATGCCATTTTCATCCATATTGTTTCTGAATACCCTTTTGGTGTCAATAGATTTTTTGCCTTTAGGTTTGGGTACTAGCTTCTATACCTTATTCTTTTAAAATTGGTTTAGCTCTTCTTGCATAGCTAAAACCCAATCAGGATATAACAAAGCTTCTTCTACCTTCTTTGGTTCATCCTGAGATAGGAAGCTGTTGTACATACATTTTTCTTGAGTTTCTTTCCTAGTCTGCACTCTTGAAGTTGCATCACCAATAATAAGTTCAAATGGGTGATATTTAGTCCATTTTCTTTGTTGAGGTAGATTAGCTCTAGATGAAGAGGTCTCATGGTTTTCTTGATGTGGGACTGAGTTTTGATTAGAAGAAACTCCCCCTGAGTTTGTGGATCTTTGACTTGAAGTTTGGATCCTTTCTGAGTGTGATCTATATTGACTTTCAACTCCTATTGATGGCTCAACAGATGTTGATCTTTTCCTTTTGACGGATGATGCACTTTGTCTTTCGACGGATTTTGAATTTTGTGCATCATTTATTGCTAACTTTTCTGCATTGTCCTTGGAGATTATTTCTTGATCACTTTCATCTTCACTATCATCACAAATCATCTCAACATTGTCAAATTTGATGCTTTCATGGAAACCTTCATCTTACAGTCCTTCAATCTTCTTATCATC
Source organism: Apium graveolens (assembly GCF_009905375.1). Taxonomy (NCBI): domain Eukaryota; kingdom Viridiplantae; phylum Streptophyta; class Magnoliopsida; order Apiales; family Apiaceae; genus Apium; species Apium graveolens. Next base: position 167,022,397 of record NC_133650.1, on the reverse strand, counting down.
AAACACAACATGTACAGATTCCATAACAATGTTGGTTCTGAGATTGTAGACTCTGTATGCTTTTTCAACTACATACCCAACAAAAATACCTTCATCTGCTTTGGCATCAAACTTTCCATGTTGCTCAGTTTGATTCCTTAGAATATAGCATTTGTAGCCAAAGACATGAAGAAAGTTTAGTGTTGGCTTCCTGTTCTTGAACAATTGGTAGGGAGTCATGCATTTTGCTTGATTGGCCAAAGAAATATTTTGAGTGTAGCATGCAGTATTTACAGCTTATACCCAATAGTATGTTGGTAACTTTGATTCTTCTAGCATTGTTCTTGTAGCTTCAATAAGAAATATGTTCTTTCTTTCCACCACTCTATTACCTCATAACAGAATTCTTGAACTCAGTTCCATTGTCACTCCTGATTCTTTTAACTTTGAGATCAGGATGATTGTTGACTTGTCTTATATAGTTGATAATAATTTCACTAGCTTCATCTTTAGATTTGAGAAAATATGTCCAAGTTAACTTTAAGAAATCATTAACAATCACTAGACAAAATCGTTTTTTGAGATTGACAATACATTGACTGGTCCAAATAAATCCATATGCAGAAGTTGTAGAGGTTCTTCAATTATAAATTCAAGCTTATTTTTAAATGATTCCTTGATCTATTTTCTGAGGCATCACATAGTCCATCCTTTGAGAACTCAACTTGAGGAATACCTGTTACAAGATGTTTCCTGAATAATTCATTCATAGTCTTGAAGTTCAGAGGGGACAGCTTCTTGTTCCATAGCCAACTTTCATGTTGACTTGCTTTACTAAAAAGACAAGTAATAGAGTTTACACTTGATGAGTTGAAGTCAGCTAAATACACATTTCCTTTTCTCACTCCAGTGGGAACCACTTTGTTGTTCTTCTTATTTGTAACAATACAGGCTTCATAGTTGAATGTTACTGAGTTGCCCTTATCACAAAGCTGGCTGACACTCAAAAGATTATATTGGAGTCCATCCTAGATCAACTTCTTCAATGATGACATTTTCTTTTGAAATCAAGTCATATCCCACAGTATACCCTTTGATGTCATCTCCAAAAGTAATTCTTGGGCCAGCTCTCTCCTTGAACTCAGTGAACAGGGTAGAATCTCCAGTTAAGTACCTTGAGCAACCACTATCCAAATACCAAATATTCTTTCTGTTTCCCTGCACACATAAAAACCAAATCAAAATAATTTTGGTACCCAATTTTCCTTGGGTCCTGCCTTGTTAGCCTTCTTTTTAGGTTTCCTAGGCTTGTCCTTATTTGACTTAGGTAATTGAGATTCAACCTTGGTCAATAGAGTAGGGCTTTGAATCCCATTTATCATTGCAGAATTATCATGTACAGGCTGGTTTACATGAAATGGCATATTATTTACAAACATATTATTCCAGTATGGCATGCTAAATAGCATTTGAGGTATGTTAAATGCAGCATACTAAGGATTTTGTGCAAATGGCATATTAGCAAATTGAGCATTCAGATTATGTCCAGGCATAACATGCATGACATTTAAAGGAACTGTAGGCATGTTGGGAAATAAGGAAGGTGCAGACTTAGGTGCAGGCATAGCAGATTTGTAATTAACAGACAAATGATTAACACTACCACACTTAACACAGATTTTTCTAGGAGCATATTTGTCAGGTGTGTAGTTTTTATGTTTGTTAATACCTACTTTTTCGTTTCTATTATTTTTCCTTTTTGAGTCTACTTTAACCTCATTTTCTCTAATCTGTCATTCAATTGCTTAATTGACATATGTCCTACATTAGCTCTCTTGTTTTCCTTGACTTGACTTGTTTCTCTTGTAACAAAGTTCTTCGAAACTGATCCATATTTTTCATTTAACTTAGCTAGCTTGACTTTGCTAACTGGCTTTCTTTCACTCGACGGATGTGGTTCTTTGTCTTTTGACGGATGAATCGTTTTGTCATTCGAGGGATAATCTTCATTATCCGTTGAATGTCCTTCTACCAAACTAGGATCCAGTTTCTCTTTACTCTTTTTCCAGGCTTCCTCATAAAAGGACTATATACCTTGAACTTTGGTAATTTGAGTATGGACATCTCTAGATGATTTCCAGGCCTTAATTACCTTCTTCTCTCGTTCAAGTTGCTTTCTTAAAATATCCTCTTTCTTCAAAGATTCAGTCAGTCCTTCCTTAGCAATTCTACACTCTATTTTCAGTTTCTCAAACTCAATAAATTGAGTTTCTAACACAACATTTCTCTCACTTAAAAACAGATTGCTATCTTTAATTCTGGTGTTTTCTTTAGTGAGTGACTTAAGTGTAACACGCAAGTTATATAACTTTATAGACATGTCATTTATAGCATCATTACACTCATCTTTAGAAAGATGTGCTAGATTAGTGGTGATTACCTGATTTTGAAGAACTGGCCTCTGCTTCATCTGATTTGGCCATCGAGGCTAGGTTGAAATAGCTTGTTTCTTCATCTTCATCTACTCCATCAGCTGCCAAGTCATTATCTTAATTAAAGAAAGCCATTTTCTTTTATTTGAGCAATTAAAAATATTTATTTTTTTAATCCACGGGCTCAAACTTCTTTCTTTCAGAATCAGGCTTTCTGCATTCACTTATAAAATGACCGCTCAAGCCACATTTGAAACATTTGAATTTGGATTTATCCACCATGTTTCTTGTGACGCCCTCCAAACCCGGGGTCTAGATTTGGGGGTCACTCGCCAATAAACTAAAATAAAATAATCACAGCGGAATAATATAATAAATACGACCCCTTTACCCGCACTGGATCGATCACAGGTTATAGTATGGAACAGGCACTACTACAAATCAAGTGTTATTACAAACCATAGTCTAATTAGTTTTACAACTTATTCAAATTTTATTACAAACCTCTAGAATAATTAAGTATCCCAAACTGTCTACCTGGAAACACACCAACTATTTACAAGCACAAAACCTCTGGGCAGACCTGGAACTTAAGCTTGCTCTGGCCTAGCTGAAAGAATCAAGATATGAAACAAGTATGAGCGAACGAAATGCTCAGCAAGTAATGAATAGCTTATGATTTGGAATAACCACAGTATATCTGATGAACAAAACCAACTAAACTAACTGAACAGCATCAAAACTGAAAAAAATTTGATAATAAACAACATTTGCAATATATTATGTTTTGGGACTGGAATCCTCGAACGACGGTGTGTTGCCGCCGGTGATCAGCCGCGGAGCAACACCGGTATGCCGAAGCATATCCAACTAAACAAAAGGTACCCAAGGCACATATTGGCATAGCAAGGTGTTATATCCTGTATAACACATAGCTCACACTGGACCGCCGCCACGGCCTCTTACGCAACCATCCAACCCATAAAAACAATTTTCCGCCAAAGGAGTCGAATCAAATGACATCCTTAACCACATAACTCCCCATTTCTCATGGTCCAGAGTTTTCTCAACAACCAATGGCAAAATAACCAGAACAATTAGTTATTCGCTAATCTCAATTTAAAGCTTTGCTGTATAGAGTAATTCATAGCGAAACATAAAACGTTTAACTATTCTGAACTTAGAATAGTATGGATATTGAAAGAATAAAGTTCAGAGTCAATATCAATTGAATGATAAATAAAGATATAGGTACTTGTATAATATGATTAGAAATGAACGTCACTTGAATGATAAGTGAAGTTAGGGTACTTGCCTGGTATGCTCAATAACCTCTTACTTTAACTCTGCTTCTAACTGCTGGCTACTATCTTCGTCTAACACTTGACTGCACTTCTAGCTACTCGATTCTATAAACAAAAGGATTATCTTAAGTGACAGAACTAAACTCAATCGACGTAATTCTACGTCTTGACATCTACCCGACCGTTTATAACTAAGCATGGCATAATAAACTGTAAACAGATAGCATACTTATCACATAACACATAATCATGACCTTTGTTTAACACATAATCACCTATTTCATGTAACACATACGTAAGATCATTACAAGACACGCCTCAGTGCGTTAAGAATGAAAATCAGGTCAATATTAGCATTTATCGATCAAATACCGATTCAAGCGGGTACATAAATCAAATGACATTGCAATACAATAGAAATTAGATCTCAAAAGTATTTTTATTGAAAGCGCAATATTTTTCTGAGTCTGTACGCGTTCGTTTCGTATTAAACGGACAAACGGTTGATCTATTATGAATTTTTGAACATTTTTCGAAATAAAACGGGTCTCCGAATTATTTAATAATTAAATAATATGCCTCGAACACTCGAAAATAATTTTATAAAAATTATCGAGCTTAGAAAATAATTTAAAATAATGTTTTAAAGCTCGAAACTATTTTTCGGAATTTTTAAATCAATTTTAAATAATTAAATCTAATTATTAAATCAATTAAAATCAATTCATAATTAATTAAATTAATTAGTCAATTAATTATAAATTAATCGATTAATTAAAATAATTAAAAACTAATTAAAATTAATTAATAAAATAATTTCGATTTATTTTTGAATAAATAAATAATTAAAATAATTCTCTGGATTTTTAAAATAATTTTCGAAATTAAATATAGATTTTTATGATTAAAACAGAATTTTAAAATAATTTTTAAAATAAAATAATTCAGAAACAACTTCTGATTTTTGATTTAGGGAAAATATGGATTAAAGCCGGTTATATCCCGGGTTGAAACTGACCCGACCGGGTCGTTGAAGAACAGGCCGGCCGGTGCAGATTCCGGCGGCCGGGAACGAACTCCGGCGAACTAATTCACAGCCATAAACAGATGGTTTGATGCGAATTCTGTTACCCACCAATTCCAACTCGTCATAACAACAATAATACGGCTTAATCGATCACAGGCACCCCCTGAAACCCTGTTCCCGGCGACCATCGCCAATAACGCCGGCGAGGTGCTTGAAAATCTGGCCACTCGATTCGGGGTTCCAACACAGAAACTATATATATGAATCAACTTAAAACTTCACGATCTACACTCCTGTAACCTCCAAATCTCCCCAGAATCAACCAAATTAAAATCCCCAAATTTCGATATAAACCCTAATTAACGGAATTTATATTTCACCTATTGTTCGAATGATTTAATGGCATAAACAGAAAGAGAATAGAAATCTGAACGTTTTGGTTACTCTTACTTCAAATTCTGTAATCTGCATCACCTTCAAATTTGACCTTGATTTTCAGAATTCTTCAAGAACACCAAGAACACATATTCAAAGAATTTTCAGAAAATCAAACCTTAATTTCTATATGATATTGAACTCAGTTTTTGACGTATAATATACCAAATTGACCAGAAAAACATGCTCTACAACATGGAAGCATCAAATCACATCAACAACATCAAGAACAAAAATTCATCATTTAATTATCAAATAATTCGAATATAAATAATTAAATAAGAAAATTACTGTGATTTCTGGGCAGAAACTGATGATTGATTCAGAAAGAAGATTTCGAGTCTTCGTTTTGATATGCTGCACGCCCGAATCGGAGTTCGATAACGCCTTCGTTCGTGTGTTTGATTCTCGGAAACGTATCGGTTTCTCGGGTTTTTCTCTATTTTTACGGTATTTTAACTGGTTACAAATGAATAAACGAAATAAACGAAATAAGAAATAGGTTATTTATATTTATGGAATATTGGATCGTTCTGGATCGTTTTGGATCGTTAAATTAGTTGCTTAGCCGCTAAGTAACTGTAAAAACGATACAATTCAATACCAGAATTGGATAATTATCAAAACCGGGCTTTTTATAAAACACCATATACGAACATAACGTAAAAATATCCCGTCTTTCGAGATTACGGGTTTTTATTGATTACCGAAATAACTATCGTATCGAAAATATTGCGCCGGGCCGCGCACGGGTCAAACCGTAATCCGGATCGAAAAAGTCAAAACACGGAAAATGTCCGGAATTACCAGATTAGGTTAGGAAGGAGTTTTCGGAAAAGTTTCGGGTTGTAAAAACGCAAAACGGTTGAAGTTGGAAGATTCCCGGCTTTATAAAATAATTTTATAATTATTCTGAAAATAATTAATAATTCATAAATCATTATAAAATCATATAACACTCCAAAAATTACCAGAAAAATACCACAATTATCTATATTTTATTCTGGACATATAAAAATTCAAATATTCAAATAATGTCACATATAACATTCAGATATCTATTCTACTTTTCAGATAATTCACCAAAAATTCACATAAAATCACATAAACAATTCCGAATAATAATAATAATATTTGAAAATATATGGGATAGTACAATCTACCCCCCTTAACAGGATTCTGTCCTCAGAATCAGCCTAGGAAAATAAATAAGGATACTTGGATCGCATTTCGCTTTCCAATTCCCAAGTCGACTCTTCAACCTTGGGATTCCTCCACAAGACTCGCACTAAAGATACAGACTTATTCCTAAGTACTCTTTCTTTCTTATCTAAAATCTGTACTGGTTGCTCTACAAAAGATAAATCTGGTTGGATCTCGATTGGCTCGTATTCTATCACATGGTTCGAATCAGGCAAATAATGCTTCAACATTGACACGTGGAACACGTTGTGAATATGCTGCATGTGAGGTGGTAACGCTAATTCGTAAGCAACCTTTCCCACACGCTTCAAAATCTCAAAAGGGCCAACATAACGCGGACTCAGCTTCCCTTTCTTTCCAAATCTTGATAAACCTTTCCAAGGAGAAACTTTTAATAACACTGCCTCTCCAACTTCAAATTCCATATCTTTTCTGGTAGGATCAGCATATTTGCGTTGACGATCTTGAGCTGCTGTTAATCTTTTCCGAATGAGTTCTATTTTCTCCTTCGTCTGTTGGATCAATTCTGGACCCAAAATCTTTCTTTCACCAACTTCTTCCCAACATATTGGAGATCTGCATCTTCTACCGTACAAAGCTTCGTAAGGCGGCATTCCAATACTGGCATGATAACTGTTATTGTAGGAGAATTCAACTAATGGCAAATGCTCGTCCCAACTCCCTTCAAAATCTAGTGTACATACCCTTAGCATATCTTCAATAGTCTGAATCGTTCTTTCACTTTGACCGTCTGTCTGCGGATGATACGCGGTACTCATGTTCAGCTTCGTTCCGAGACAATCTTGAAAACTTCTCCAAAATCTTGAATTAAATCGAGGATCTCTGTCTGAAACTATGGATACTGGAACTCCGTGTCTTGTCACAATTTCTTTAAGATATAACCGTACCAATTTATCCATTGAGAATCTCTCGTTGATAGGAAGAAAATGCGCTGACTTCGTCAATCTGTCAATAATAACCCAAATAGCATCATGATTCGCCCTGGTCTTCGGTAATCCGACTACAAAATCCATCGCTATATGCTCCCACTTCCATTCTGGAATGTCCAATGGTTGTATTAATCCACTGGGCCTTTGATGTTCTGCTTTAACTCGCTGGCAAGTGTAACACTTACTTACCCATTCTGCAATTTCCTTCTTCATGCTTGGCCACCAAAAGTTTTCTCTTAAGTCTCTATACATCTTCGTACTCCCGGGATGAATTGAGTATCTAGAGTTATGAGCGTCTCGAAGAATTTCATCTTTCAGCTCGGCTACATTGGGTATCCATATTCTGGAAGAAAATCTTAATATCCCTTTATCATCCTTTTGACTCCCTATTTCTTCTCCTGTCAAACTGTCTCGTTCATGGCTCATTACTTCTTCCTGACATCTTCTTATTTTCTCTAATAATTCTGGTTGAAAAGACATTGCACACAATACCTCTGTAGACATACTTGGAATACTAACCTCTATTTCCAGCTTCTCAAATTCCTTGATCAATTCCTCTGATGAAATTATCATGTTTAACCTTTCTTTTCTGCTCAGAGCGTCGGCCACCACATTTGCTTTGCCTGGATGATAGTTAATAGTACAGTCGTAATCCTTGATTAGTTCTAACCATCTTCTCTGCCTCATATTCAATTCCTTCTGGGTGAAGATATACTTTAAACTCTTGTGGTCCGTGTAGATCTCGCACTTTTCCCCATAAAGATAATGCCTCCAAATCTTCAATACAAACACTATAGCTGCCAATTCTAGATCATACGTTGGATACTTTTCTTCATGTGGTTTCAACTGTCTTGAAGCGTAGACTATCACCTTGTCATGCTGCATCAAAACACATCCCAATCCTTTGTACGACGTGTCACTGTAGATCACAAAATTTCCTTGTTCATCTGGCAAGACTAGTACTGGAGAAGATACTAATCTATTCTTTAATTCCTGGAAACTTTCTTCACACTTCTCCTCCCATTCAAATTTCTGATTTTTCCTGGTGAGCTTTGTCAATGGCATAGCTATCTTCGCGAAATCCTGCACAAATCTTCTATAGTAACCTGCCAGTCCCATGAAACTTCTTACTTCCGTTGGTGTTTTTGGCCTCTCCCAGTTGATTATAGCTTCAATCTTTGCTGGATCCACTTCCACTCCTTTATTGCTAATCACGTGCCCAAGAAATCGTACTTCTTTTAACCAAAATTCACACTTGGAAAACTTTGCATATAACTTCTCCTGTCGCAGTATCTCCAGAACTATCCTCAAATGCTCTACATGCTCCTCTTCTGTTTTGGAATAGATCAAGATATCGTCTATGAACACGATCACGAATTTATCCAAATACTTCTTAAATACTCGATTCATTAGATCCATGAAAACTGCTGGTGCGTTGGTTAATCCAAATGCCATCACTAGAAACTCATAATGCCCATATCTGGTTCTAAATGCGGTCTTCGGAATGTCTTCAGGCTTGATCTTCAGTTGATGATATCCGGATCTTAAATCAATTTTAGAAAACCATATCGCGCCTTTCAATTGGTCAAACAGATCATCGATCCTCGGCAATGGGTATTTGTTCTTAATGGTCAGCTTATTCAGTTCTCGATAGTCGATACACAGTCGCATACTCCCGTCTTTCTTCTTGACAAACAGTACTGGTGCGCCCCATGGGGATACACTGGGTCTTATAACTCCTTTCTCCAAAAGATCTTGCAGCTGAGATGCCAATTCTTTCATTTCCACTGGTGCCATCCGGTACGGAGCTTTAGAAACTGGTTCTGTTCCGGGTGCTAGATCAATCGCAAATTCAATTTCTCTGTCGGGAGGTAATCCTGGTAGATCATCTGGGAAAACATCTGAAAATTCGTTGACAACTGGAATCGCTTCTAGTGCTGGAACTTCTTTACTGGTGTCTACCACATGGGCCAAATATGCTTCACAATTCTGACGCAATAACTTTTTCACTTGAGCGATCGCTAAGAACTTCTTCTCTTGCCTATTTCTTCGAAATATTATCTTCTTCTTACTATCCAAAGTTTGAAGTCTTAATTTCCTATTCTTACAATCAATCTGAGCATTATTTTCTGACAACCAATCCATTCCTAAAATAACATCAAATTCTCCCAACTTAAAAGGTATTAAGTCGGCATAGAAATGATGTCCTCCTATCTTAATATCGCACTTCGGGCACACTCGGTCGACGAAAACTTGATCCTTATTAGCTAACTCTATCATTAATGCTTGTTCTAACAACTTAACTTCGCAATGCAGTTTATCGACAAAACTTTGAGAAATAAATGATCTTGTAGCTCCAGAATCAAATAAAACTTTAGCATCTATGGAGTTGACTGGAAGCGTACCTGCCACCACGTCTGAACTCTGAACAGCATCCTTCATAGTCATATTGAATGTCCTAGCCTTTGGCTGGTCCTTTGTTGGTGGTCCTTCAATCCTGGGGACATTAGCAGTTGGTTCAATTGTCTGGCAGTCCCTGGCAATATGCCCCATCTTTCCACATTTAAAGCACACTGTCCCTGATCTCTGAGCTGTAGTCTGACTTCGACACTCATTAGCATAGTGTCCCTTCTGATTGCACTTATAACACAACACATTAGCCTTACAAATCCCAAAATGCCTTCTACCACAAAATTTGCACTCTGATGCAGGTGGACGATTGGGTCTCTGCTGATTTGAATTCTGAAAACGGTTCCCATTTCCTGGCTGTGGTTTCTTAAATCCCACACTCTTATTATTCTGAAACTCTGGCCTTTTATTGAAACGGCCCTGGAAGTTACCTTGTTGCTGGCCTCCTCCTGAGGTTTCTATTTTCCTTTTCTTCCCATCCTTCCCTTTCTGATACATATCACTCTTACTTTCAATCACCATCGCTTTCTGCACTACTGCCACATATGAAGTCAATTCAAACATGGCCACCCTATTCTGAATCCAAAATCTCAATCCCTATTCAAACCTTCTTGCTTTCTTTTCATCCGTGTCAACCTGGTCTGGCACGAACCTCGCTAATTCAGTAAACTTAGCTTCGTACTCAGCTACAGTAAGATCTCCCTGGGTCAAGTTCAAGAATTGGATCTCCATTTGATTCTTCATATACCTCGGAAAATACTTCTCTAGAAACAGCTCTGTGAATCTCTCCCAAGTTATAAACTCACCTCCTTTCAATGCTCGCGCGGATTCCCACCAATAGTTCGCCTCACCCTTCAGAAAGTAACTTGCAAACTTGGTCTTCTGCTCAGTTCCTGCTCCGACCAATTCAAAAGCCTTTTCCATTTCCTTAAGCCATGCATTGGCTTCCACAGGATCAGCACTTCCCTTGAACTCAGGTGGCTTCACTGCTTGAAACTGCTTAAAAGTCACTGCAGGTGGTGCTGCTGCTTGCTGCTGTTGTTACTGTTGTTGCTGTTGTTGCTGCTGCGTAAGATGTAACATCTGCTGCTGCATCAGTCCCAACATCTGGATAATCGCTGGATCTGTACGGCTCTCGGTATTACCCTCTCCTGAATTATTCCTTCTCTTTGGTGCCATTATTCTGGTAAGAAACAAGCAATATATATAATAATCTGTCAAGCATTGTGTCAAATATGTAGCAATTCCTTAGCATATTAAAGTTCGCAAACACTATCTCTTCTCAAAATATCATAAACTTGCTACCATATTAACACAAGCGACATGATTATCACATAATCCTGCTTATTATCTCAAGAATAATAACACAAAGAAAATTTACCCCGAATTATCCGAACTTTTAAAATCCTCTCTTGAAATCTTAACTAAACCAACAAAATAGCAGGGCAATGACACAAGGCCTAAAGCTAAACGCAAAACAGGAAACCTAAACACCTTAACTACAACCTAACCCAATAACCTAAATTTAATCCTAAAAAAGCTAAACTACACGCACCTATCTTATGTGATCTTCCTATGACTCATCTATGACCATCCTATGCCTGTTTCAGTGACCATAACCTGTGGCTCTGATACCAACTTGTGACGCCCTCCAAACCCGGGGTCTAGATTTGGGGGTCACTCGCCAATAAACTAAAATAAAATAATCACAGCGGAATAATATAATAAATACAACCCCTTTACCCGCACTGGATCGATCACAGGTTATAGTATGGAACAGGCACTACTACAAATCAAGTGTTATTACAAACCATAGTCTAATTAGTTTTACAACTTATTCAAATTTTATTACAAACCTCTAGACTAATTAAGTATCCCAAACTGTCTACCTGGAAACACACCAACTATTTACAAGCACAAAACCTCTGGGCAGACCTGGAACTTAAGCTTGCTCTGGCCTAGCTGAAAGAATCAAGATATGAAACAAGTATGAGCGAACAAAATGCTCAGCAAGTAATGAATAGCTTATGATTTGGAATAACCACAGTATATCTGATGAACAAAACCAACTAAACTAACTGAACAGCATCAAAACTGAAAAAAATTTGATAATAAACAACATTTGCAATATATTATGTTTTGGGACTGGAATCCTCGAATGACGGTGTGTTGCCGCCGGTGATCAGCCGCGGAGCAACACCGGTATGCCGAAGCATATCCAACTAAACAAAAGGTACCCAAGGCACATATTGGCCTAGCAAGGTGTTATATCCTGTATAACACATAGCTCACACTGGACCGCCGCCACGGCCTCTTACGCAACCATCCAACCCATAAAAATAATTTTCCGCCAAAGGAGTCGAATCAAATGACATCCTTAACCACATAACTCCCCATTTCTCATGGTCCGGAGTTTTCTCAACAACCAATGGCGAAATAACCAGAACAATTAGTTATTCGCTAATCTCAATTTAAAGCTTTGCTGTATAGAGTAATTCATAGCGAAACATAAAACGTTTAACTATTCTGAACTTAGAATAGTATGGATATTGAAAGGATAAAGTTCAGAGTCAATATCAATTGAATGATAAATAAAGATATAGGTACTTGTATAATATGATTAGAAATGAACGTCACTTGAATGATAAGTGAAGTTAGGGTACTTGCCTGGTATGCTCAATAACCTCTTACTTTAACTCTGCTTCTAACTGCTGGCTACTATCTTCGTCTAACACTTGACTGCACTTCTAGCTACTCGATTCTATAAACAAAAGGATTATCTTAAGTGACAGAACTAAACTCAATCGACGTAATTCTACGTCTTGACATCTACCCGACCGTTTATAACTAAGCATGGCATAATAAACTGTAAACAGATAGCATACTTATCACATAACACATAATCATGACCTTTGTTTAACACATAATCACCTATTTCATGTAACACATACGTAAGATCATTACAAGACACGCCTCAGTGCGTTAAGAATGAAAATCAGGTCAATATTAGCATTTATCGATCAAATACCGACTCAAGCGGGTACATAAATCAAATGACATTGCAATACAATAGAAATTAGATCTCAAAAGTATTTTTATTGAAAGCACAATATTTTTCTGAGTCTGTACGCGTTCGTTTCGTATTAAACGGACAAACGGTTGATCTATTATGAATTTTTGAACATTTTTCGGAATAAAACGGGTCTCCGAATTATTTAATAATTAAATAATATGCCTCGAACACTCGAAAATAATTTTATAAAAATTATCGAGCTTAGAAAATAATTTAAAATAATGTTTTAAAGCTGGAAACTATTTTTCGGAATTTTTAAATCAATTTTAAATAATTAAATCTAATTATTAAATCAATTAAAATCAATTCATAATTAATTAAATTAATTAGTCAATTAATTATAAATTAATCGATTAATTAAAATAATTAAAAACTAATTAAAATTAATTAATAAAATAATTTCGATTTATTTTTGAATAAATAAATAATTAAAATAATTCTCTGGATTTTTAAAATAATTTTCGAAATTAAATATAGATTTTTATGATTAAAACAGAATTTTAAAATAATTTTTAAAATAAAATAATTCAGAAACAACTTCTGATTTTTTATTTAGGGAAAATATGGATTAAAGCCGGGTTATATCCCGGGTTGAAACTGACCCGACCGGGTCGTTGAAGAACAGGCCGGCCGGTGCAGATTCCGGCGGCCGGGAACGAACTCCGGCGAACTAATTCACAGCCATAAACAGATGGTTTGATGCGAATTCTGTTACCCACCAATTCCAACTCGTCATAACAACAATAATACGGCTTAATCGATCACAGGCACCCCCTGAAACCCTGTTCCCGGCGACCATCGCCATTAACGCCGGCGAGGTGCTTGAAAATCCGGCCACTCGATTCGGGGTTCCAACACAGAAACTATATATATGAATCAACTTAAAACTTCACGATCTACACTCCTGTAACCTCCAAATCTCCCCAGAATCAACCAAATTAAAATCCCCAAATTTCGATATAAACCCTAATTAACGGAATTTATATTTCACCTATTGTTCGAATGATTTAATGGCATAAACAGAAAGAGAATAGAAATCTGAACGTTTTGGTTACTCATACTTCAAATTCTGTAATCTGCATCACCTTCAAATTTGACCTTGATTTTCAGAATTCTTCAAGAACACCAAGAACACATATTCAAATAATTTTCAGAAAATCAAACCTTAATTTCTATATGATATTGAACTCAGTTTTTGACGTATAATATACCAAATTGACCAGAAAAACATGCTCTACAACATGGAAGCATCAAATCACATCAACAACATCAAGAACAAAAATTCATCATTTAATTATCAAATAATTCGAATATAAATAATTAAATAAGAAAATTACTGTAATTTCTGGGCAGAAACTGATGATTGATTCAGAAAGAAGATTTCGAGAGCTTCGTTTTGATATGCTGCACGCCCGAATCGAAGTTCGATAACGCCTTCGTTCGTGTGTTTGATTCTCGGAAACGTATCGGTTTCTCGGGTTTTTCTCTATTTTTACGGTATTTTAACTGGTTACAAATGAATAAACGAAATAAACGAAATAAGAAATAGGTTATTTATATTTATGGAATATTGGATCGTTCTGGATCGTTTTGGATCGTTAAATTAGTTGCTTAGCCGCTAAGTAACTGTAAAAACGATACAATTCAATACCAGAATTGGATAATTATCAAAACCGGGCTTTTTATAAAACACCATATACGAACATAATGTAAAAATATCTCGTCTTTCGAGATTACGGGTTTTTATTGATTACCGAAATAACTATCGTATCGAAAATATTGCGCCGGGCCGCGCACGGGTCAAACCGTAATCCGGATCGAAAAAGTCAAAACACGGAAAATGTCCGGAATTACCAGATTAGGTTAGGAAGGAGTTTTCGGAAAAGTTTCGGGTTGTAAAAACGCAAAACGGTTGAAGTTCGAAGATTCCCGGCTTTATAAAATAATTTTATAATTATTCTGAAAATAATTAATAATTCATAAATCATTATAAAATCATATAACACTCCAAAAATTACCAGAAAAATACCACAATTATCTATATTTTATTCTGGACATATAAAAATTCAAATATTCAAATAATGTCACATATAACATTCAGATATCTATTCTACTTTTCAGATAATTCACCAAAAATTCACATAAAATCACATAAACAATTCCGAATAATAATAATAATATTTGAAAATATATGGGATATTACATTTCTATTTGGTTTGGGTGCTCCAAAATTCTTTTTGAATTTGAGCTTGGAAAACCTTCTTGACAGGAAAGCTAGATGTTCATCTATATCCTCCATTTCATGTTGACTAAGATGGTCTTCATGCTCAACTACTAACCCCTTTCCTTTGTATTCACAAATCCTGGGGTTTGATGCAGATTCCACAGCTTCAACCTTCATCTCTTTCACTCTCTCTTGTTCAACTACCAGTGCTATAGATCATCCCTTCTTCCTTTCTTTCTCTATTTGCTCATCTTGTTCTAACTCAAGTTCATAAGTTTTTAGAATCCCATACAGTCTCTCTAAGGTGAACTCCTTGTAATCTTGTGAATTTCTGAGAGAGATAGTCATAGGCTTCCATTCCTTTGGTAGAGATCTAAGGAACTTCATGTTTGAATCTTTTCTCTGATAGACCCTTCCATGCAGCTTTAGTGCATTTAGTAATTTTTGAAATCTACTAAAGATGTCACTTAAAGATTCACTATATTCACAATAAAATGTTCATACTGCTGAATTAGAAGTTGCATTTTATTTTCCCTCACTTGCTCAGTTCCATCAAATATGATTTGAATTGTATCCCAAATATCTTTAGCAGTCTTGTAGTTGATGATGTTGTCAAACATATCTCCATCAAGACCATTTAACAGAATGTTCATAGCCTTATTGTCTTTGTGTACTTGCTCAATGTCTTTATATGTCCATCCTGCTTGTGGCTTTGGAACTGTTTGCTCATCTCCTACAGCTCCTTCAGTATTTCTGATAATTTTTTGGTAAAATCTCGGGAATATTGGGCATGTTTGGCAATCTGCTTATAAGCCGCTTATGACTTATAAGCCCGTAACAATTTATCGACGAGCGTTTGTCGACCCAACTTATTAGCTGAATTTATAACTTATAAGCTGATAAGTTGAATGTTAGTGACTACGTACTTTTTCTCAACTTATTTTGATTTTCCGTTAATTTATTAACCTCAACTTTAAAATTTATACTTTTAATTGTTAATCTAACTTAAAATTCATGAATTTAGATAATTATATTTAATAATTATATATTTCAGTTCATTTTAGAGAAAAAAATTCTAACTTATAAGTAAAATTATCCAAACACTTATTTAACTTATAAATATTCTTTTATTTATCACTTATAATTCACTTATTCATTTTAAGTCGTAAGTTACTTATTTTCAGATTTCTCAAACGGGCACATTATTCTCTTAATTTATAAAGGTTTTAATGTAGCAGTTAAAAGGAAAAGTTTGATCAGAGATAATCTATCAAATATGTAGTTAAAAGAAAAGTTAAAAAAGACATAGCACACTTCAATACAAGCTGCTCTTCTTTAACAACACATGTACAAATCAAGTATCTTCCTTAATGACACATATACAAATCAAGTAGACGAAAAAAGAATAAAGAAAAGATAGGTCTTACATACACAGTAACTACATGTCTGATATGATATATTTTGTTGGCTTATTTATCAAATTAATGAACGGATATAAAAAAATTGTAAATAAAATATTTAATGTAAAAGTATAATTTTAATGTAAGACGGATTTTATCCGTATATTTTAAGGGTTCGGTCCCAAATGTCACTATATGACAAATAATTGTCAAAAATGTCATTTTGTAAAAGATGAACTCAAACTGCACTCCAAAAATAGAATATCGTATGCTAAAACTACAATTACTAATTTTGTTTTTCAAATTTTTAAACTTTTTGAAGAAGTCAAAACGCAACTTGAGACCAGGTTTCACAAGTTCAAAACTCACTTCCAAGTTCCGCTTTTTCTTTTTTTAATTAAAAAAAATCAAAACTAACTCTGAATTATGTTTATAACAATCCTTGTATAAACGATACATGGGTTAGCATTTTTGTTATTTTTCAATTAACTTTTTACTCAAAATGCTAGATATCTTATTTTTCCAAACTTAAAACGCTAATTTAAGAGATGTTTCGTTCATATTATATATATATATATATATATATATATATTAATATTTTTAAAATTGAAATTGATAATTGATCAAAACTAAAATATTAAAAACCGTTAATAATTAGAATTCGGTTAATAGGGTTTAGGGAATTTAGAATAAATTTGGGTTTAGGCTTTAGGGCCAAAATCATATACCTTAAATTGTTACATTATATACTGATACATTTTCTAAACGTCTCCAAAACCCAAATGGGGAGTTTTTGAACCCTAAAATACTAAAAATTATAAATTAGGGTCCACGATTGAATTTTAAAAATTAATTTAAAATTTTAATATCTTTGAAATCCAATAAAAATGGATGAAAATATAAAATATTAATTAAAAATGAATAAAAATATATTTTTAAGTTGTGTTTTATTTTAAAGAAAAAATAAACCTCTTCTAAGTTCTTTTACAAAGACTGAACATTGACTACAGTTTCAATTCAAAACTTAAAATCAATTGTTGTTTAGGGTTTCAAAACGCGACTTAAAGTAATGTAATCAATAAAAGAAAAAGAAAAAACAAAAATTGCAACCGAAGTTGTGTTTTCTATATATACAAAAACGTGACTTCAAATTTTGTTTTTGACTGACATTAATATCATATTTTTAGAAATTGACATTGAGGGTCATTTGTCTCTGATAGGCCAAAATATAATCAAGCTCCAAACAGGACTCCCGGAGCCCAATAAGAAATAGTCCAGGCCCAATAGAGTTACCCAGAAAATAGGTCGAAACGTGTGGCGGATATCCAAGGGATTGGCGGACCACAGGGCGCCATCTCACATCAGGATCTTCCTTCCAATCACAGATTTATTGAGTACGAGGTATATTTGTCGGTCATGCCATGCACGCTTGTTAGGAATATGTTGTGTACTTGATGATAAGTTAAACAAAATACTTATTAGATTTAATTTAGTAATTTTGTAGCTTTCAATGGATGATCACTTTAACTCCGTTGAAAGGGTAGTTTATGCATTAATAAGTTTAGTAGCACATTTCTGCATATTGTAAGGCCTTAGAGAACTAGATGTTGTAGAATATTTGAAGTCATGTTGACTAATAGATTGATATGCAAGATAGGTTGACTAATTATAAATATTAGATGCCTTGTAATCTTGTATAAATGAAATGGAGTGAACTGTCATGAAAATAGCCTCAATGGATGTTCCACAAGGCTTCAACGGATAATCAACTAATGTCTCAACGGATGATCCAATAAAGCTTCAACGGATGATCCCACTGAGTTCCAACGGATGTACAAATTCAAAAGAGCAGTTGATAGTGACTTGACAGTCACATGCGTTAATTGTATGCAAAAGGAATGTGGCAGCCTATTATTAGGTTTTAGAGAACAAAGAAGCATTTCCATTTCCATGCTTAACTCAAGATATTCAAAGATGTTAGATTGAGAAATGAAGAAGCATGAAAATTAGACTAGAAATATTTTGTCTTATTTGTTTATCTTTTTATCATGTAACTTGGTGATATATAAACCAAGTGTAGCAAGTAGAAAAATATCCAAGTCGGTAAGCAATTACCAGAGAAATAGATAAAGCTATATCTGTAAAAAAAATTATGTTCTTGGAAGTTAAATTTGTAAGCGGCTGTGTGCAAATACATTGCATCACAGAGTTCTCATATTAATATATATCTCTGGTGGATAAATTCAATCCACTAGAAAGTTTTTAAATACTTGTATTTGATTAATTTGTGTTTGATTTCTTCAATCCTTTCATTCCGCACTTTAGCCAAATCAAACACCGATATATATTCATAGTAGAACAATTCTTAAAATTGAAAAAATGGCCAGAATTACATTCAACCCCCTTATGTAATTCTTTGTTATATTATTTAGGAATAACAATGCTCCATTTTCCTAAGTGCCCACATGCCAACCATCTACAGTCACACATCAACGACACTATGCTCCTGAACATGTGTCCTCATCCGGAATGTCCAGGTTGGTTAACTCCAGGACACTCCAATGATTGAGATTGAAGATACCAACCCCCAAGCCCTAATTAGAAACCTATAAAAGACTCCCAAAAAGGTGTTCAGGGGTTACATGCTCCATTCTCCTAGAGAAATACACACACACCACATATATTCAAGTAATTCATATTCAACACTTCTTCTCAAAAATCCCATCTAATTCTCATGCAAAAGGTGTTGCGGGAACGCCAACCCCTCCGGTTTTGTTTTTGCAGGAACCCCACTCATAGCTAAACCTCACACGTATTCATTTCTGTACAAATGGAATCCATGTCTGGGTAGGAAGAGGAGAAGAGTCCAGTGAGATTTAGAGTTATCAGTCTCAAAATAGTGACATTAGCGCCTTTTTCCATTTTTTTATAGTCTAGCGCAAAATGGATCCCCGATAAACTTTAAACTATACAAATGTTAGAGCAAGTCCAATGGAAGATACAAAATAGTTTTAGTAATTGCTAAAATTTGAAGCTAAGAGGTGTTTGTTTGTGTTAAAATAGAACTTCAACTCTAATGCAAATTATATTTTGAATTCAAATACTTTCAAGTACAACTAATTTTTATCCCTCTCTCCTAATTTTTTTTTTAAAATCTATAACTATGTTTGTCAATTATAGTTGATGTTATCGTATGGATGCATAAATGTGTCATTGATTTCAAATTATAAAAATGCGTCACATATAACATTGCATTGGACATGTCTTGGATCTCAATGATATATCCGATCCGCATTCTGGTCTTTTCGACGTAACGCTCGGACTCTTTTTGTAGTTATGGTGTAGTTGACGTTGGGTGTCTGTAAAACAACACTGGAGGGGGAGGGGGGTTTGAGCCCCACGACTCCTCCAGTATGAGAGTAAGAACTCACTTTGGGAAGATGATGAAGATAAAAATGTAAGGTGGTTGTATAAATGTGCATGAGTGTATAGAAGAGAGCGTAACCCCTAAATCCTTCCCCTTGGGATATTTATAGCCCAAGGGTTGGGCTTAGGGGTTGGTACCTTCATATCCGGCTGGTTCATTGCTGGGGGTGAAGGACGCCTGGCTCGAATGGATTTGATATACGTGTCTAAGCAAGGACCGCCTTAGAATGTACCATGGGTGTGCTGACGCGTGTGCTGCTTTTCCCAATTTGTTGGTTGTTGATAGCTGTCATTGACATGTGCCCGGACTTGTGCCCTTAGTGTTCCTCCTTGGTGGGCTGTAGGGTTGGCTTGTGTCATGGTTGGGATGGACCCGGCTTCTCCCCTGAGCTTTTTTCTCCCCTGAGCCTGGCTCGCCCTAGGGCAGGGTTGGACTCTAGCTGGGAGGTTGACTCGTTTTTGGACTGGGGCTGAACCCGGTTATCCATAAGAGCCTGGCTCACCCCATTACCTCGTTCCTGAATTGGGGTGGGTCCCGACTCCCCAATTGAGCCTAGTTCACCCTAGAGCAGGGTTGAAACCTAGCCGGGATACTTATGCCCTATCATTTCCCCTCCACTCCCTTATGCAGATTTTCTGGATAAGGGAGTAAAGTAGGGATATAGAGTGGTGTTGGATTTGGAATTTTTTTTTATAATTTTCTTGCCCCCAATCCTGGTTGGCTGTGTAGAGACCAACTTGGATTCAACTAGAGAAATTGGTTGCCTTTTGAAAAAATTTATTGATTTCTTGCTACCCAATCCGAATTAGGTGTGTAGAGATCAATCTCGGTTCAAGTAGAGGAAATTAGTTTCCTTGTGAAAAAATTTGCTGCTTTCTTACCCCCTAATCTGGGTTGGGTGTGTAGAGACCAATCTGGATTTAAGTAGAGAAATTGGTTGCCTTTAAAAATTTTATCGCTTTCTTGCTCCCAATCCGGGTTGGTTGTGTAGGGACCAATCTAGATTCAAGTAGAGGAATTGGTTGCCTTGGAAAAAATTTAAGTTTGCCTTATTGCTGGTGTGGCGCCCCAAAATCCGGGGTCAAGGATCTCGGAGGCCATGTCATCTTGAATCATGTATAACACTATCTCATACAACAATATATGAATACTCACACCTTTATGACCCCACACTTATCAACACACACACACTTACAGGTTATTATCTTGGAAACGAATAATTCATTACTAGAGTTTATCAAATCCACGAAGTGATAGTTATTACAGACCAAAAGTGATTAAGTCTGAACACGGGTATAACCTTTATTTAAGGTTAGACCGGCGGCCAAATATATGTTTATTCATTATTACCTTACATAAGTCATACTTGTAAATAAGTCGGACTAAATATAACGAAAAACCAATCCAGCTTATACGATCTACCTGGGGTACTGCACCGAACATCCTACGGAATAGCTGACCATTTCCTGGACGTGAGTTTCATGATAAGCATCTTAATTCACTGTTGTGTTGCGCCATTTTAAGAAAACAAGTGTGAGCTATAATGCCCGACATAATAATGTACAGTATGAAAAGACTGTATAAGATATTCATCTCTGATTCAGTATATGATATATATGTTTGTTTAAAATAGTTTTTCTCGATGATACACATCTTCTTTCAAAATACTTTTTTTATTGACTTATTAGTCTGCAAATACCTTATTGGTAAACCCAGCACCTAGGCTTGGGTTACGGTATTGCATTACAATTTCAATTGGAAGAATGGGACAGTCTCCGGAGCTCTACTATACGATGATCAGTCGTACAATAGAATAATATTGTTTTCTACATGTAAAAGGACGACTTTCTTACTCTTGGATATCATCCTGGACGCATACGGGCTATGTCTTCCATTCTGGGTATACACACACTTCGTAGGTCCTTAAGTACACATGGTATTGTCTCCTACGGTACTACTAGTCTCCCCAGTACACGAAGTACTGGATCTCTACCCCTCCCTTTTCCTTTTAAGAATCCTATCATATACTTGGAACATCGAACTATATCGAAGTTCCCCCAGCATTTTGCTTGTTGATTGGCATAACTCATCTCATATATATATATATATATATATATATACTTCCGAGGATTTTCGGAGGAAGTATTAGGATAATGTGAGTTGACCGTTGTCAGTAGATAAATAAATAAGGGAGAGTTTTCTTTGACATTATAGTCAAAATAATTTATAAATATTAAAATAATATTTTTCAAAGTTCGGAAGGTATTAGAATAATTTTCTAAAACTCAGAAAATATTTTAAATTAGATTTTATGATTTTTAAATCATATTACATCATTTAATAAATGTTTAATAATTATTAAATAATTAAACCTCGAGTAATTATATTTTAAAAGAATATTTGAAATAATATTTCTCAACTAATTTATGTTTTAATAATTTAACTTGATTTGTAAAATATGGAATAATTACATTTTAAAATAAAATAATCATTGGAGAATACATCTCCTATTTAAATGAATATCTGAAATAATATTTATTTTTCGAGTAATTAAATGAAGTTGAGGGAATACGATATTTGGAAATCATTTTAATTAAATTCGAGGTATTTTAATATTTCGCAAGGGGACATCGAGTCCCTTGAAATAAGTACGGACCTTTGCTCATCCAAAACATCACCGGGATGATTCCCAGGTTTTTAATTTGTAAACTATGACCGACTCTCGGTCTTATAATTTATGCATCATGCTTTATTGTAACGTTAAAATATTCTACAATATACTCATCGTAAATTCAATCATTATTGATGCGCAAAACTCGTATTTTACTATCATGACAAACATGACATTTGTACGAAAGAAGGTAAAATAATTTTTCACAACACAACAGTATATGGAGTCGGGTTCGTAAAATTTCCTGGGTGCTTTGAGGTGGAGGGTCCTCTAGGGTCCATCCGGAAATCTATAATCATGAACAATTATCGTCTGGTTAGATTTCGTTCGTATTTATCGTCACTTTGTACATACACGATACTTACTATTCATTTATGCGACTCACTTTACTCATATTATTTTAATAAGCACAAGTACTTTTCATATTCTTTTTCTTTTTCAAAATCCCTTACGTTCATTAATGTCTTTTACATTTCGTCCCTCGGCTTCGCTCGCGATCCTTAAGGGTTTCTATTCACGCGACATTTTTATAAAATTGGAAAATTCATATTTTCACTTGAAATTTTTATGGCCGTTAATAAACTATTTTTTTACTTTCTGTAAAAATTTCATGATTTTTGAATATTTTGAAGTCGATCATTTTTATTTTCAAAGTTCGTAATTCGTAGCAGTTTTTATCGCATAAATCGTTTTCACTCAAACGGACTTAACTTTTGAACGGTAAATCGAAATCAAGCGATTCAAGAACCTAAATGATCCTTAAAAATCTCTATGATTTTCATTTCTTAATTTTCAAGAAATCATAGTTTATACATTATGTACTTCTGCAGAAAACTTATGGTTATGTTTCGCTCATTTTATCAACGTTACGCTCGCTACTCGGGTTTTGTTTTTGCTCTATATCATTCATCAACAACCAAATATCACCATACCATCATTTTAACACTTACTCATCTCAATAACATCATGTTCTTGAGGCCATAACATCAACCTTAGTAACTAACTAACTAAACATCAAGAAAATAACAAATCAACCATCAAAACTAGGTTTACAACTAAGATGCATAATCTTCTTGAAACTTAAACCTTAAACAAAGTTTGGGTAAGGATTTATACCTTTCTTGAAAGCTTGGAATGTGTTCTTCTTGATGGATGAATCTTGGAGAGGTTTGGGTATGCTTAAGGATCCTAAATCATGCCATGAAAATCAAGAAATCAAGAAGTGTTACTATTTGGCACTATTCATCATCACTTTCATGGAATTATTTACCCAACCAAACCTTAATTAAATGCTCTCAAAAATTTATCTTACCTTAGTTTAATATGTAGGAAGATTAGGAATTAATTGGGAGATTTTTCCATGGCTTGAAGCCTAGTTTTGAATTTGATTTCTCCTTAGAATGGTAATGGCCGAATGGAGCTTGAAGAGAGAGAAGGGAGGGAATTTTTGTGCTGCTTTTTGTAATTGCGATGAAATCTTTAGTATATATTCTTAGGATTTTCAAATATCATCCAATCTAGCTAGCTTGTTAATTTTTCAAAGCTATATTGCTAGCTTAGGTACTTGCATTACTATTCATATTACTATTTGCTAGCAAGGTTACTATGCTCTCTAGCTTGATTACTATTTGGTTTCTAATCTTTGGTTACTTACTAGTTAGTTTACATGGTTTGCATGGATTGATACATTTTATTTATTCGCTTACGTATTCGCTTGGTCGCTTATTCGTTTTCGTAATAAATCTTCACAAGCGGTTCGTGGGGTAAATCCTTTCTTATACGTCCTTTATGCTTTAAAGCCTCTTGTACTTGAGTTTCAATTCGTAGGATTTTAGATTCGTAATTGTATTGTGATTCTCGTAATCCTCGATGGTTCGTAGATACAGTTGTTTTACAAAGTTCATTTTCTTCGAAAACTAATGACGTTTACATACACTCATTTGGTACGTATAATCACATTATCGACTCGGAAACTAAACTTCCCATGCATAACATAGTGTGGGCTAAAAAACAATTCCCGATTTTCGGGAATAATATTCATCAAACATTTTACAAAATATAAAAAATTCTAGTTATTAGAGCTGGGACCCAGGTTCATAGTTGAACCTGGGTTTGCTTTTTCTTTTATTCCTTATAGAAATTTCTAAGTATGCTTTATTGTTGGGACCCGGGTTCAAAGTTGAACCTGAGTTGGATTTTGCTTTTTTTCCCTCAAAAAATTTCTAATTATGTTTAATTGTTAGGGTCCGGATTCATAGCTGAACTCGGGTTGGCTTTTGCTTTTTGCCTTAGAAAATTTTTCTAAGCATGCTTTGTTGCTTGGGCCCGGGTTGTCTTTTGTTTTTGCCTTAGAATTTTTTTTTAAGTATGCTTTGCTTTTCCGGGGCCCGGGTTAATCTATGAACCTGGGTTGGCTTTTTCTTTGGCCTTAGAAAAAAAATTCTAAGTGTCAAATTTTTACCGTTTGGTTGTTGCCCAGGTATCAGTGTACCGTGTCTTGTAGAGATTCTTTAAAACTATTTGTTAGATATATTTGATGTCATGTCTAATAATGATTTGTGTTTAGTTTTTAGATCTTATTTAACTGGACAAATAAGGACTTAACTGGAAATCAGTACTTATACTGAAATCAGGACTTAAGATATCAGAACTTAAGTTATCAGAACTTAAGTTATCAGAAGATATTTATCAGGAGATAATATCAGGACTTAAGGAGACTTTCAGATAAGGAAGACGGTTGATTGAAAGGAAAGAAGATCAAGACAAACATTAGAAGAGATATGCATGGAGAAGAATTCTATGAAGAATAGAATACTTGGAAGAAAAGATAACTAGTTGATATATATTAGGAAGCAGAATCATATTCGATATCAATTAGAAGATTATCTTGTAACTGTGTGTCTATATAAACACAGCATAGGGTTTACACTATATGTGTTATCTTAATCGAGAATATTATTCATTGTAACCCTAGAAGCTCTCGTGATATTTGTTCATCACTGAGAGAGGACGGTTCCATTGTAATACTGTTTATTAATAATATTATTCTGTGTTTCATACTTGAGTTCTTATATTCGATTTGATTGTAGTAAACACTGTATTCAACCCCCTTCTACAGTGCGTATGACCTAACAAGTGGTATCAGAGCTATCTGTTAACATACATACAGTAAAGATCCAAAAACAATCATGTCTGAAGAAGCACAAACTCCAACCAAACCCACCAAAACTGAAGAAACTCCAAAGACTCAAATCCATAATCGATATGAGACTATTAGGGTTCCCATACTGAAACCTTCTGAGTATCCCATATGGAAGGTGAGGATGTTTATGTTTCTGGAAGCTACAGATCCAGAATACCTTGACAGAATTAATGAAGGACCACATAAGCCAACCAAGCTCTCTGTTGTAGTTGCAGATCAGGCAGCACAGACTGTACCAAAGGGGAAAAGTGAATATACAGCTGAAGATATCTCATCTATTGCAAAGGATGCAAAGGTAAGACATTTGCTGCATAGTGTCGTTGATAATGTCATGTCAAACAGGGTAATTAACTACAAGACTGTAAAGGAGATATGGGATGCCTTGGAGACAAGATGTGTAATATCCGGGAAAATTATGTGAATATTATATGTTAAATAAATAAATATTATGTGTTTTTATAAATTTAAATTGATTATTTCCATGATATTAGATGTTACAGTTGTTATGTGTGTTTATGTGCGGGTCAGAAATTTTTTCGATTGATTAATATATGTTTAAACTGCAATTATATGAATCGATCTGCAATTTGGACTTGCATTTATTCGCGTCTCTATCAAGATATTCGTTTTATTTTATTTTATGCGTGTTTGAATGTATTTTATGCGTATTCGGGTTTTTCTAATTAATTGTAGTATCATTTTGTTTTTCAAAAATCAGCGGACCGGGGACCCCACCAGGACGTCAAACCCCACAAAATCCGTGTTTTTATTTTTATAAAATTATTCGTATTTCAAATACCCTTTATTTTTGTATTTTCGAATTATTCGTAATTTTTGGGGAATTTTGACATTAATTTTGTATTTTATCGTTTTTCAAATTATTCCCCGTAATTATTATTTTGGGGCCCTAATTATCATAATTAGGGGATAAAAACACCCTTAATTTATTTTGGGGATATTAAATTTCTTTATATATAAATAGCGGATTTGTGTTATTTTATTTTACTTTATTTTCAGAAATTACTAAAAATATTACAAAAAAAAAATCAGAAAATAGGAAATCAAGAACAAGTTTGGGGGTGGAAATTCATTCTTGATCTTTAACTAGTGATTCCGGGAGCTATAGTTGATGATTTACAACGTTCTAATAACCGACATGAAGCTCTTTCAATCCTCTTTCTGTTGATACCAACATCATCGAATAAGGTTGGGGATTTTGATTAAAACCGATATTCGTTTTTATTCTTGAAATTGAGTTTTTGATTTGTAATGATCCTCGATTGATTTTGATGTTGTGTTAAGTTTTATCATTTTCATTAGAGTCGATTTGAGTATAAAATTTTGTTGTTTGGTTACGAATATGCTTAAGTCGAGTTCTTCGTTTTTCTGAACTTTAGATTCAATTTTCAGGAATTATGATTGAAGGACTATTAATTTTGATTATGGATAGTGATTGTGCTGATTCTGAGCTTTGTTTTGATTTATAAAACTCGATTTTTGGTTAAGGATTCGCTGAATGGTGGTTCGCCGGATTTTGTTCACCGGATTCTTTGAGTTTGGCCGGGACCGACGAAATCTGGATTATCTGCAGTTGGTGTTGATTAATCCGAGTTGCAGAAGTTGTCACAAATGCTTTGGGGTAAAAAACGGTGCAAACTGCTCTATTTTTCCCACCTATGAGAACTCACTGGAGCGTTGCCGGATTTCTGGCTTCGCCGGATTCTGGTAAGTAACCGGCTGGGTTCTTGATTGGGTGGTTGACCCGTTTTCTGACCCACGAACCCGGTTCCAACCCAATACAAAAACCCGGTTTCAAACCGAAAATTCCCAAGGCTTATTTTCAAAACCTGTTATGATAATTTCTTTTTACTTTTATTTCAAAATTCTTTTTCTAAATTCTTAACAAATCAATTACTTTATTTTAAAAATCATTTACTTATATTTTTAAATTCTAAAAATTATTTACTTAATTATTTTAAATTCCTAAAATTATTTTCTTTAATTATTTTCAAAAATACAATTTGATTTAATTATTTATAATTCATTTTAGTTGATTGTTTATGAATTTAATTAATTGATTAAAAATCAATTAATCAATTAATTTTATTTATAAATAGTTAAATAAATGTAAATTATTTATAATTAATTCAAATAATTTCTAAAACTTATTTTTAGGCTTTTAAAAATTATATTTTGGTATTTAAAAATCAATTAGTATTATTATTAATTGATTTATTTCCATCAATTTCTTATTTTATTCATAATAAATAAACCGTTCGTCCGTTTAATACGAAACGAACGCGTACAGACTCAGAAAAATATTATGCTTCCAATAATAATACTTTTGAGTCCAAATTTCTTTTGTATTGCAATGACATTCGATTTGTGTATCAGTTTGAGTCAGTATCTGATCGATAAATATTATTATTGACTTGATTTTCATTCTGAACGCACTAAGACATATCTTTTAATGATCTGACTTATGTGTTGCATGAAATATGTGATTACGTGTTATACGAATGCCATGATTTTTTGCTATGTGATATGCATGCTATCTGTTTGCAGTTTTAAAATGCCATGATTAGTTATAAAACGATCGGGTAGATGTCAAGACGTATAGTTACGTCGATTGAATTCGGTTCTGTCAATTAAGATAGTCCTTTTGTTTATAGAATCGAGTAGCAAGGATTGCAGTCAAGTACTAGACGGAGTTGATAGTCAGCGGTTATAAGCCAGGGTTCTAGTGAAAAGTTATTGAGCACACCAGGCAAGTACCCTAACTTCACTTATCGTTCAAGTGACGTGTATTTCGAATCATATTATCCAAGTATTTATATCTTTATTTATCATTCAAGTGATATTGATTCTGAATTTTATTCTTTCAATTTCTCTACTATTCTAAGTTCAGAATAGTTAAATGTTTTTACATTTCGCTATAAATTCCTATATACAGTGAAGTTTTGAATTGAGATTAGCGAATAACTAATTGTTCTTATTATTTTGCCATTGGTTGTTGAGATAACTTCGGACCATGAGCAATGGGGAGTTATGTGGTTAAGGATGTCATTTGATTCGACTCTTTTGACGAAAAATTGTTTTTATGGGTTGGATGGTTGCGTAAGAGGCTGTGGCGGCGGTCCAACATGAGTTATGTGTTATACAGGATATAACACCTTGCTAGGCCGATATGTGCCTTGGGTACCTTTTGTTTAGTTGGATATGCTTCGGCATACCGGTGTTGCTCCGCGGCTGATCACTGGCGGCAACACACCGTCGTTCGAGGATTCCAATCCCAAAATAAATTATATATGCAAATGTTGTTTATTATCAAATATATATCAGTTTTGATACTGTTCAGGTATTATGGTTTGGTTTTGTTCATCAGATATATTGTTGTTGTTGTTCAAAATCATAAGCTATTTACTAC
The DNA here is from genome assembly GCF_009905375.1 of Apium graveolens. NCBI lineage: Eukaryota > Viridiplantae > Streptophyta > Magnoliopsida > Apiales > Apiaceae > Apium > Apium graveolens. The sequence continues at coordinate 166,993,234 of NC_133650.1, read as the reverse complement.
TTGCTGAGCATTTCTTTCGCTCATACTTGTTTCATATCCTGATTCTTTCAGCTAGGTCAGGGCAAGCTTAAATTCCAGATCTGACCAGAAGTTGTGTGCTTGTAGATAGTTTGTGTTCTCCTGGTAGGCAGTTTGGGACGCTTAACTAGGCTAGAGGTTTGTAATAAAATTTGAATAAGTTGTAAAACTAATTAGACTTATGGTTTATAATAACAGTTAGTTTGTATTAGTGCCTGTTCCATACTATAACATGTGATCGATCTAGTTGCATGCAAGGGGTCATATTTATTATATTATTCCGTTGTGATTTTTTTATTTTGGTTTATTGGCTAGTGACCCCCAAATCTAGACCCCGGGTTTCGAGGACGTCACGGGTTGGTATCAGAGCCACAGGTTATGGTCACTGAAACAGGCTTAGGATTGTCATAGATGAGTCATATGAAGATCACATAAGATAGACGCGTGTAGTTTAGCTCTTATAAGGTTAAATTTAGGTTATTGGGCTGGGCTATAGTTAAGTTGTTCAGGTTCCCTGTCTTGTGTTTAGCTCTTGGCGTTTATGCCATCGCTTTGCTATTTTGTTGGTTTCTGAGGATAGTAAGAAGTGATGAAAGAGGTTGAAAGGTTGTGTTGCAAACCTATCCACCATTTGTTGGTTTATTTGAGATTTTGCGTAAGGGTTTAAAAGGTTTGGATAATTTTTCGTTGATTTTCTTTGAGTTATTATTCTCGAGATAATAAGCAGGATTATGTGATAATCATGTTGCTTGTGTTAATATGGTAGCAAGTTTATGATATTTTGAGAAGAGATAATGCTTGAGAATTTTGGTATGCTAAAGAATTGCTACATATTTGACGTAATGCTTGACAGATTAGTATATATGTTGCTTGATTCTTACTAGAATAATGGCACCAAAGAGAAGAAGTAATTCAGGAGATGATCGTACCGAGAGTCGGATGGATCCAGCAATTCTCCAGATGTTGGGACTGATGCAGCAACAAATGTTACATCTTATGCAGCAGCAATAGCAACAGCAGCAGCAGCATCACCTGCAGTGACTTTTAAGCAGTTTCAAGCTGTGAAATCGCTTAAGTTGAAGGGAAGTGCTGATCCTGTGGAAGCCAATGTATGGCTCAAGGAAATGGAAAAGGCTTTTGAATTAGTTGGAGCAGGAACTGAACAGAAAACCAAGTTTGCAAGCTACTTTCTGAAGGGTGAGGCGAACTATTGGTGGGAATCCACGCGAGCATTGGAAGGAGGTGAGTTTATAACTTGGGAAAGGTGTACCGAGCTGTTCCTGGAGAAGTATTTCCCGAGGTATATGAAGAACCAAATGGAGATCAAATTCTTGAATCTGACACAGGGTGATCTTACTATCACTGAGTACGAGGCTAAGTTTACTGAGTTAGCGAGGTTCGTGCCAGACCAGGTTGACACGGATGAAAAGAAAGCAAGAAGGTTTGAACAGGGATTGAGATTTTGGATTCAGAATAGGGTGGCCATGTTTGAATTGACTTCATATGTGGCAGTGGTTCAGAAAGCAATGGTGATCGAAAGTAAAAGTGACATGTCTCAAAAAGGAAAGGATGGGAAGAAAAGGAAAATAGAAACCTCAGAAGGAGGTCAGCAGCAGGGTAATTTCCAGAGTCGTTTCAACAAAAGGTCAGAATTTCATAGTAATAGGAATATGGGATTTAGAAGACCAAAATCAGGAAATGGAGGACAAGGCAACCATTTTCAAAATTCAAATCAGCAGAGGCCCAATCGTCCACCAGTACCAGATTGCAAGTTTTGTGGTAGAAGGCAATTTGGGATTTGTAAGGCTAATGTGTTGTGTTACAAGTGCAATCAGAAGGGACACTATGCTAATGAGTGTCGAAGTCAGATTACAGCTCAGAAATCAGGGACAGTGTGTTTTAAATGTGGAAAGATAGGGCATATTGCCAAGGATTGCCAGACAACTGAACCAGCAGCTAATGTGGCAAGGATTGAAGGACCACCAGCAAAGGACCAGCCAAAGGCCAGGACATTCAACATGACTATGAAGGATGCTGTCCAGAGTTCAGACATGGTTGTAGGTATGCTTCTAGTCAACTCCGTAGATGCTAAAGTTTTATTTGATTCTGGAGCTACAAGGTCAATTATTTCTCAAATTTTTGTCGATAAGTTGCATTGTGAAGTTAAGTTGTTAGAACAAGCATTAATAATAGAATTAGCTAACAAGAATCAACTTTCCATCGACCGAGTGTGCCCGAGGTGTGATGTTGAGATAGGAGGACATCATTTCTATGCCAACTTGATACCTTTTAAGTTGGGAGAATTTGATGTTATCTTAGGAATGGATTGGTTGTCAGAGAATAACGCTCAGATTGATTGTAAGAATAGGAAAGTGAGACTTCAGACATCGGATAGTAAGAAAAAGGTGATATTTCAAGGAAATAAGCAAGAGAAGAAGTTCTTAGCAATAGCTCAAGTGAAGAAGTTATTACGTCAAAGTTGTGAGGCGTATTTAGCCCATGTGATAGACACCAGCAAAGAAGTTCCAGCACTAGAAGCAATTCCAGTCATCAATGAGTTTCCAGATGTCTTTCCAGACGATCTACCAGGATTACCTCCCAATAGAAAAATTGAATTTGTGATTGATCTAGCACCCAGAACAGAACCAGTTTTTAAAGCTCCGTACCGGATGGCACCAGTGGAGATGAAGGAATTGGCAACTCAGCTGCAAGATCTTTTGGAAAAAGGAGTTATAAGACCCAGTGTATCCCCGTGGGGCGCATCAGTACTGTTTGTCAAAAAGAAAGACGGGAGTATGCGACTGTGTATTGACTATCGAGAACTGAATAAGATGACCATTAAGAATAAGTACCTGTTGCCAAGGATCGATGATTTGTTTGACCAATTAAGAGGCACCGTATGGTTTTCTAAAATTGATTTAAGATCCGGATATCATCAACTGAAGATCAAGCCAGAAGATATTCCAAAGACCGCATTCAGAATCAGATATGGGCATTATGAGTTTCTAGTGATGGCATTTGGATTAACCAACGCACCAGCAGCTTTCATGGATCTGATGAATCGAGTATTCAAGAAATATTTGGATAAATTCGTGATCGTGTTCATAGACGACATTTTGATATATTCCAAGACAGAAGAAGAGTATGCAGAGCACTTAAGGATAGTTCTGGAGATACTGCGACGGGAAAAATTGTACGCAAAGTTTTCCAAGTGTGAAATTTGGTTAAAAGAAGTACGATTTCTCGGGCACGTGATTAGCAATAAAGAAGTGAAAGTGGATCCGGGAAAGATTGAAGCCATAATCAACTGGGAGAGACCAAAGACACCAAAAGAAGTAAGAAGTTTCATGGGACTGGCAGGTTACTACAGAAGATTCGTTCAAGATTTTGCAAAGATAGCTACACCGTTGATAAAGCTCACCAGGAAGAACCAAAAATTTGAATGGGACGAGAAGTGCGAGGAAAGTTTCCAAGAATTAAAGAATAGATTAGTATCTTCTCCAGTGCTAGTCTTGCCAGATGAACAAGGAAATTTTGTGATCTACAGTGACGCGTCGTACAAAGGATTGGGATGTGTTTTGATGCAGCACGACAAAGTGATAGCCTACGCTTCAAGACAGTTAAAACCATATGAAGAGAAGTATCCAACACATGATCTTGAATTGGCAGCTATAGTGTTTGCATTAAAGATATGGAGGCATTATCTTTATGGAAAAAAGTGCGAGATCTACACGGACCACAAGAGTTTGAAATATATCTTTACCCAGAAGGAATTGAACATGAGGCAAAGAAGATGGCTCGAACTGGTCAAGGACTACGACTGTACCATTAACTATCATCCAGGTAAAGCAAATGTGGTGGCCGACACTCTGAGCAGAAAAGAAAGGTTAAACATAATCACTTCATTTGAGGAATTGATCAAGGAATTTGAGAAAATTGAAATAGATGTCAGTACCCCAAGTATGTCTACAGATGTGTTGTGTATAATGTCTTTTCAACCAGAACTATTAGAGAAGATAAGAAGATGTCAAGAAGAAGTAATGAACCATGAACGAGACAGTTTAACAGGAGAAGAGATAGGGAGTCAAAAGGATGATAAAGGAATCTTAAGATTTGCTTCCAGAATATGGATACCCAACGTAGCCGAGCTAAAAGATGAAATTCTTCGAGACGCTCACAACTCCAGGTATTCAATTCATCCCGGGAATACGAAGATGTACAGAGACTTAAGAGAAAACTTTTGGTGGCCAAGCATGAAGAAGGAAATTGCAGAATGGGTAAGTAAGTGTTACACTTGCCAGCGAGTCAAAGCGGAACATCAAAGGCCCAGTGGACTGATACAGCCATTGGACATTCCAGAATGGAAGTGGAAAGATATAGCGATGGATTTCGTAGTTGGATTACCGAGGACCAGGGAAATCATGATGCTATTTGGGTTATTATTGATAGATTGACGAAGTCGGCGCATTTTCTTCCTATCAATGAGAGGTTTTCAATGGATAAATTGGTTTGGTTATATCTTAAGGAAACTGTGACCCGACATGGAGTTCCAGTATTCATAGTTTCAGACAGAGATCCTCAATTTAACTCAAGATTTTGAAGAAGTTTTCAAGATTATCTCGGAACAAAGTTGAATATGAGTACAGCGTATCATCCGCAAACAGATGGTCAAAGTGAAAAGACGATTCAGACTATTGATGATATGTTAAGGGTATGTGATCTAGATTTTGAAGGAAGTTGGGAAGAACATTTGTCGTTAGTTGAATTCTCTTACAACAACAGTTATCATGCCAGTATTGGAATGCCGCCTTACGAAGCTTTGTACGGGAGAAGATGCAGATCTCCAATATGTTGGGGAGAAGTGGGTGGGAGAAAGATTTTGGGCCCGGAATTGATCCAGAAGACAAAGGAAAAGATAGAACTCATTCAGAAAAGATTAGTAGCGGCTCAAGATCGTCAACATAAATATGATGATCCTGCCAGAAAGGATATGGAATTTGAAGTTGGTGAAGCAGTGTTATTGAAGGTTTCACCTTGGAAGGGTTTATCAAGATTCGAGAAGAAAGAAAGCTGAGTCCGCGCTATGTTGGCCCTTTTGAGATTTTGAGGCGTGTGGAAAAGGTTGCTTACGAGTTAGCGTTACCACCTCTGTTAGGTCACACACACACACTGTAGAGGGGTTGAATACAGTGTAAAGTACAATCAAATTGAACTTTAATAACTCAAGTAACAGAAAACAAACTTTATTGAAACAATAAACTCTGTTATAGTATGGAACTGTTACCTCTCAGTGATGAACAAATATCACGAGAGCTGCTAGGGTTACAATGAATAATCTTCTCGAATATGATAACACTTATAGTGTAAACCCTATGTCTGTGTTTATATACTACACAGTTACAAGATAATCGCTAATTGATATGGAATATAATTCTGCTTCCTAAAATATATCAATCAGATATCTTTTCTTCCAAGTATTCTATTCTTCATAGAATTCCTTCTTCATGCATATCTCTTCTTATGTTTGTCTCGATCTTCTTTCTTTTAATCAGCTGTTGTCCTTATCTGATCGTTCTTCAGTACTTAAGTTCTGATATCCATCTTCTGATAATTATCTCCTGATAATATAAGTACTGATATCCTTAAGTCCTGACTTCCAGTAAGTACTGATTTATCCTGTTTAAGTAAGATCTGAAAACTAAACATAAATCATATTAGCCATGACATTATCAAATATATCTAACAATCTCCCCCAACTTGTAAATTAGCATAATATACAAGTTTAACAGATATTTGATGATGTCAAAAACATTAAGTACAAATGCATGAGAATTAGACTAGATAACTACAACTTACAGTCCTTAAAGCTTTACCAATCTTTAATTTCTGATAACAACTTCAGTCTGTACAAATATCAGAATTTAAGCAGTGGTAGATCTTGACTTGGCTTCATCTTCTGATCTCTCTGATGTCAGGAGTTATTCTGAGATAGTTCTTCAACAAACATCTCTCAGCATATCTGAGTTCATCAATCATCCTCCTTTTAGCATCTTTAAGCTCTGCAGTATCTTCACCAATTTGAAAAATTGAAGCCCTGAGATCATTAATCTTAGCTTTTCTTATATCCTGATCCAGTCTGATCAAATATGCTTTATCAAACTCAAGATTGAATTCCACAGCCCTGTAACCCAGAAAGGTAGTTATAATCTTAGGAGTGTTGGGCTTCATTTCAACTATATCACCCTTGTGATCTCTATACTTTGGAAGATATGTGCTATCAGACTTAACAGAATAAAGCCTTTTCTGTCTCTGAATCTGATCCTTCAAATAGTTTGCAGCACTTTCTGTTAATTTATCATTCACTTGAAGTAAGAATTGTATATGTTCCAGTTCTTCAAAATACTTCAATGGAATAGCATTTTGCCTTATATGATAAACCCTACCATCTGTAATGAAGTACAACAAGATGTGTTCTTTCAAGTAGGTATGGTAAACCATTTGTACAGATTCCAGTTGATTCAATCTCTCAGGAGTTGCTCCAATACCTGGTTCACTAAAGGAAGTTGGATCATTGGTAGTGTTATGTATTCTTCTTTCATCAGCACTTCCCAATCCAGTTTTATCTCTTGCTTCCTTTCCAGTAACTACTCTTGCTTCAAAACCACTTACAGCAGTCTTCAAAGGTTGAGTCTGTTTTGCTTTAGTGAATCCTGGTAGGAGTGTCTTTGATTTATCTTCTGATATCAAGTTAACTTGAGCTATGTCAGAGGTTACTTGCTTCTTTGAAATATCAGAACTTACTGTCTCTTGACTCTGAACAACTTGAGCCATGTCAGAGGTTGTCTTAAAAAATTTTCTTGAAGTCAGAGCAAGATCATCCTTTTCATCAGTGATTTCTTCATTCTCAGGAGGCACATAAACCTTGATAGGTTCACCAACTTTTTCTTTACCCTTGGATCTTGGATCTATCTGCGGTTGTGATTTAGCCAATGTTGCTTCAGTATATGTCCTTTCTTTTATCACAATGCCTTTGAGTTTTGGAAGTATCTTTTTACCAGAAGCTTCAGATTTAGATGTGACTTTTTCTGATTTAAGTCTGGCTTCTTCTTCCATTAAACTCTCCAAGTCCATTCCTGGATTTTCCTGAAGAAATAACTGTCTTGACATTTCTTCATCAAGATCTAAAAGTTCATTAGAACTTATCCTTTTACCAGTAGCAGAACTAATTCTTTTTCCAGTATCAGAACTTGTCCTATGACTTATGATTTCAGCTTTTCTTGATGAGAAACCTCTACCTTGACTATAACCTCTACCCATTCCAGGGTTTCCATGATCATCCTTTTCATCATCCGTCCCCTTCAGTGTCTTATCAGTTTTACATTTGGACTTAATTACTTTCTCCCCCTTTTTGGCATCAGCAGGTAGGAGAAGAGAGACAAGCAATTCCACTGAGGCTTGGATTTCATTAAGTTGAGATTGCTGAGAAGCTTGATTTTTCAGAATATCATTAATTTGAGCTTTTTGTTTCTCATGAGTCTATTCAATATAAGCAACTCTGTCAAAGGTAGGTTGGAAGAATTTTTTATTGTCAATCTTCTGAACTTGTTCTTGCTTAATGAATTCTTCCTGAATCTTATGTAACTCTGCATGAGTAGTTGACTGAAGACCTTGTAGATGTTTAGTAAAAGCAGTGACTCTAAGCTGTGTTTTGAAATCATCAGTAATTAACATCTCATCAGCTTTAGTCAAGTACTCAGCAAGATGCTTTGCATTTGGAACACAGGAAACTGAGTTCCATTCCTTAGTCCACTCCTGTCCTGCAGGAGTTTCACTCCAAGGCACTGGTGCTTCTCTTGTAACAAACTTCTTCACAAGTTCAGATTGAAGAATAGTTTGTTGAGGAGCATGTCCTGAAGGACCTGCTTCATCAGCATCTATAGTTAGAGCAGCATCACCAGTATCTCCAGCATTTGCAGCATCAGAACTTACAGAATTAGTATCTTCTGATAAAACAACAGTATGAGTAGTAATGGAGGCTTCAGGATCATCCTCTAATTGCTGATCTAGTTCCAAGTTCTGATCAACAGCCATATCCTGATGCTCACCTATATTCTGATCATCATCATCTAGATGCAGCGAAGGTGTAGTAGATAACTCTGGAGGTTGAGCAGCATCAGTAACAGGTGTTGTTGATGGATTAGTTGCTGTTGGAGCTTCTAAGTAAAGTACTTCAGGCACAACCAAGTTCTGGATATCAATATCAGCACTTGTGCCTGAATTAACAGGAGATACAGTCTTAGGAGACACAGATGGTGTGTTGGCCTTATCAGTAGCAGCTTCCTTAGTTGGAGTTAATGGAGAAACAGTAGCTTTAGCAGATTCTGGTTCTTGTAAAATCAGAGATTCCTGATCCCCTTCCTTAGCTGCTGCTTCCTCATCATCTGAAACTGGCCTTTTTGCCCTCTGTTTCTTGTATCTCTTTGAAGATATGGATTCCTTGGGAGTTTCATCAACAATCATTCTACTAAGCCTTTTGAGAAGCCTAGATCCCCCAATTGCAGAATCCTTCTGAGAAGGAACTTTCTCAGTTTCTTTATTAGCAGGGTCTGAAGTAGAAACCTGTTCCTCGCTATCAGATTCATCTCTCAAAACAATCCTCCTTCTCTTCTGAGGTGTCTGAGAAACAGTCTTTGTCCTCTTGGCCTTGGAAGATGAAGGCTTCACAGTAGGTGCTGAGGATGAAGGTTGAACTGTCTGTGAAGTGGAGAGATATGATTTAAGATATTGTCTGAGGGTAGGTTGAGTAGTATGAGTGGTATGTTCTGATGGTTGCTGTGATGTTTGAGAAGTGGTGATTGGTTGGACATCAGGATAAACAGATCTGTAGGTATCAGGATCAGCATTTACTAAGATCTATTTTATAGATTGAGGAATCTGTAAGGGTCTAACCACCCTTTTCTTAAGATCAGCATTTACTAGGTCATTAAAAGCCCGTTTTGCAATTTTGAATGGTGAAATTAAGGTACTGGCTAATTGAGGGGGGTTAGTACAGCAAAAGTTATATATAAGCTAACAGAATCTAGCAAAATAAACTACATTTCTGTCTTCTGTCATCCTATTCCCTATGAAACCTATCACAGCATTTACAAAATCGAAATGAGTTTGGTTAATGAGTGCATACCCGATGTGCTGACTCATTATAGGGATTGCATCAAAGTTGGAACACTTGTTCCCAAAAGCTTTAGTGATACAGTCGAAGAAGAAGCTCCATTCCTTTCTGATATGAGCCCGTTTCAACTGCCCAAGCTTAGCCAAACTCTGCTCATACCCCAAACTGGCCATTAACTCTTGAAGAGCTGATTCCTCTAGGGTTGAAAAAGTACATCCTTCTGGTAAATGAAGAGCCTTTCGAATTGTACTAGGAGTTACCACATGTGTAGAATCATCCACTTCGAAAACAATACTGGGAGTACCAAGTGTACCACCATTATCAAAATGCCCAGTCCGCCAAAATGTCAGAACTTGTTGGCTCGAAAAGACTGAAGGCTGGGTCAATGCATACCCAATTTCACTGTGTGCAAGAAGATCTTGCACAAAATGCAACTCAGAAAGAGCTTCAGCATGATCAAGAATTGCAGCATAGTTATTTGGAACAAATTTAGCTCCATCAATGATTAAATCCTTAGGTGCCATGAAAATACTCGAGATTTAAGAGTGCCTGTTAGGTGTTTGATAAAATGTCTATATGAAAAACCAATGTTAGGAGAAGAAAGAGAGTAAAAGCAAATAGAGAGATAAAGTATAAAAGTGAATAAAAGATTAAAAAAAATCCTCTCTCTGTCTTACTTATACTTTGAGAAAAAAAAATATAATCGTTGGACACCTGTCAGACATGCAGTAATAATGAATAGTTAATGGGCACCGGAAAATAGTAATCATTACTTACCCACTTGCAGTTTTTCAAGAAAAAACCGTTCCACTTACCCAGTAATTCTATTAATCAAGGTAAATCAGTTTTAATTCAAAATTGAAACTGTTTCCACTTATTCAATTATTTTTCACTGCAACACCAATATTCTGAAAAAAATTCGAGTGAGAATGACCAGAATAAATCAAGGGAACAAGTACTGATAATGTAAAATCAGAACTTAATTTAAATTAAAATTGAAATGGTCATCAGAATATGAATATTTATCAGGGTTTATCAATGCATTTCAGAACATCTCAGAGACAAGAACTTGCAAAAAAAAAGAAATTTCATTAATATATTAAGAGAATACATTCATGAAATTTAAATTACATCAGAACTTTTACAAGATTGTCCTAAGCTGCTAAACGTAACATCAACAGCCTTAGTCCTAGCTCAAGAAGCAGGGCAAGGCTGACGACGAAGAAAAACAGGAAGAAGAAAATAAATCATTTCTTCTTCCTACTCTCGACAAACAGAATAGCGAGTCGGATGATTCGCTCTTGCTGGCGGAGAGCTTCCAGCCTTTCCTCCTCCAATCGCTCCAGATGGCGATGGTAATCCATGTATAAGAACAGGAGGTGGATGAGTACCTCCTGGGGAACTGAGTCCCATATCTCATCAGGGATGGCAGTGACGTGCCATTCCTGCTGCCAGGATTCACAGCTCAGCTCCATGTTGAATGTTTCATAGTTCAAAAACATATTGTAATTGACCATGGTGTTGTTGATATAAAGAAAATGGAGATGAGTTTTGTGATAAAAGAGTTGATGTAAAGGCTGATGTGAAGTGGTTGTTTATATAGGCAAAAGAATGCCAGGAGACGCAAGGAAATTCAATGCTGACAGGTAGAATTAATTCTACCTCGTCTCCCTAGACTGGGAAGACGAAAAACAGTCATTGGAAGTGTAAGTCAGGGTTTAATGCGCACAAGTAACAAGTAAACATTGTTGTACATGTACATGAACCACTTTCCCTAATTATTTTGACTGTTAATATTCTACCCAAACATAGTCTGATTTAAAATGAAACTATTTTTAGATTTTATCCAGAAATAAGTCAAGTAAAGAATCAGAATTTAATATCAGAACTTAGACTTATATCAGAACTTAACAGTTATCAGAACTTAATTTCTGAACTGGAAAAATGAATGCCTATCTTAGTAAGTCCTCACACAAATTCTGATATAGATTCTTCAGAACTTAATTCTCAGAACATGCAATCAGAACTTGTCCTCGGAATTTGTGCAATGTGACACAAAAATTGTTCATCTAAAATAACATAGATCACCACAGTTATTTTCATCATTCATATGGAGTGTTTAGTGTGTGCATTAAGCTAAATATCAGACAAAGAATAAAGTCTGATTCACTTCAGTATATCTTAGAAATAAGGCATAACTAAAACTTTACCAAAATCCTGTCATTATTCTAAAACCTACTATTAAATGAGTTCATGCTTGAGTCCACCTCAACTATTTTGTGCTAATTTTGTGCATCTTTTTAAATTCCATTTTACAGTGGCTTCTCAGTGTAAGTGAGTCACGACTGCTTATCAAAATTTATGCTATTATCATAGTATTTCTCCAGTAATCATAGAGTGTGAAAAGTCACCAAGATAATATTTTGCTTTTCTGATGCATATTTACTTAATACCAGCAATGCACTTGGGTCGTTCCTTCCACATTTGTACTCTAGATCTCAAAGGAGTACCTGAATTTTAATCCTTGATTCTTTTTCTTTTTCTTTTGATAAGTGAGGTTTATCAGCACTTAGTACATCCAAACAGATTTACTAGCATCAAAACTTAACAGATGAGAAGCAATATTCTAGTTTTTGACTTAGTAATAGGATAGACAAAGTAAACTCAACTAAGCTCAATATCAGAATTTGCTTGTGTCAATAGATTTCCACAGAAATAATTACTTCTTACATGGGATCCCTAGTTTATTGACGACTACTAGGTCAGCATCTAGCACAGGTATCCTCATAGGATTGAGTAGTTACAGTAACAGACATATCACTATCATAGTTGAGAAACTTACAACAGACAACAGTCAGTACTTAAGCAAATTTTCAATTAAGCACAGAATACACAATGAGAGTAATTTCTGTAAATACTGATCATAAAGTCTGATGCATCAGAACAAAACTAAGCAGATTTAGAGAAAGAACCTGAAACCATTCCAAGTTCATATACCAATCTTGTAAAAGTAGCTTCACACAGTGGTTTTGTGAAAATATTTGCTAGTTGTTGATCTGTTGGAACAAAGTGCAATTCCACTGTACCTCCATCCACATGTTCCCTGATGAAGTGGTACCTGATGCTGATGAGCTTTGTCATAGAGTGTTGAACTGGATTACCTGTCATAGCAATAGCACTTTGATTATCACAGTAAATAGGGATTTTGAAATATGTTAACCAATAATCCAGTAACTGATTCTTCATCCAAAGAATCTGTGCACAACAGCTTCCTGCAGCAATGTACTCTCCTTCTGTAGTTGATGTGGAAATTGACTTTTGTTTCTTGCTAAACCAAGAAACCAATCTGCCTCCAAGAAATTGGCAGCTTCCACTTGTGCTTTTCCTGTCAATTTTGCAACCTGCAAAATCTGCATCTGAGTAACCTATTAGTTTAAAATCTGATTCTCTGGGATACCACAATCGCAGATCAGCTATTCCTTTAAGATACTTGAAAATTCTTTTCACAGCTGTTAAGTGAAGTTCTCTTGGATCTGCTTAAAATCTTGCACAAAGACAGGTAGCATACATGATATCAGGTCTACTAGCAGTTAGATAGAGTAGAGAGCCAATCATACCTCTGTAATCAGTAATATCTACTGATTTACCAGTATCCTTGTCCAGTTTTGTTGCAGTGGCCATGTGAGTGGATGCACTTGAACAATCTTGCATTCCAAATTTCTTCAGCAAGTATCTGGTGTACTTAATTTGACAAATAAAAGTGCCTTCTTCATTCTGCTTGACTTGAAGGCCCAGAAAATAGCTAAGTTCCCCCATCATACTCATCTGATACCTTGACTGCATCAGTTTGGCAAACGTTTTGCAAAGTCTGTCATTTGTAGACCCAAAAATGATATCATCAACATAAATCTGGACCAGAAGTAAGTCCTTTCCATGGTTGAGGTAGAACAGTGTTTTTTGTCTATAGTTCCTCTGTTAAATCCATTTTCCAGAAGAAACTGAGCTAAAGTCTCATACCATGCTCTAGGAGCTTGCTTAAGTCCATAAAGTGTTTTATCAAGCCTGTAGACATAATCTAGATATTTGGAATCTACAAAGCCTGGAGGTTGTTCAACATATACTTCATCCTCCAATTCTCCATTGAGAAAAACACTTTTCACATCCATTTGAAAGACAGTAAACTTTTTGTGAGCAGCATAAGCCAAAAATATCCTTATGGCTTCTAACCTAGCAACTGGTGCAAATGTTTCATCATAATCGATTCCCTCATGTTGAGAATATCCTTTTGCAACCAGCCTTGCCTTATTCCTTGTAATTATGCCATCACTGTCAGTTTTGTTTCTGAATACCCACTTTGTACCAACAACAGATCTATTCTTTGGTCTTGGCACTAGGGTCCAGACTTTGTTTCTTTCAAATTCATTTAACTCTTCCTGCATTGCTTGCACCCAATCAGCATCTTGAAGAGCTTCTTCCACTTTCTTTGGCTCAGTCTGAGAAAGAAAAGAATTGTAAAGACATTCATTTGAAGTACCTGTTCTAGTTCTGACACCTGCATTAGGATTTCCAATTATCAAATCAGATGTATGTGATTTAGTCCACTTCCTTGCAGATGGAAGGTTTTCTCTAGAACTGGATGCTCCCCCACGATCCATGCTGTCTTCATTTTCATTTTCTGATGCTCCCCCTGAAACTATGCTCTCTGAGTTGGATTCTTCAGTATTTAGATTTTCAGAATTATCAGAACTTGGCTTATCAGAACTTGACGAATCAAAACTTGAAGAGCCAGATGTATGTTCTGATGCTTCTTGAGATATGGTAATATCTTGAGTATGCTCCCCCTGCATAGGTGCATCTTCCTTTGGCGTAGTCACCACAGTTTCAATAACATCAGAGTTTAATCCATCAGAGTTTGCAGTATCAGGACTTATGTAAGTCATATGTCATAGCCTATTTGTATATTCGAGGATTCAACTCAACTCAAATAAGAATGTAATAAGTAAATAGTGGATCGACCGTCAGAGAGATCTCGCAAAGTAATATCTGTCAAAGGATTCAGAAACAAGGTTCATCTACAGACTTGAGGAGGTAATTCACTGGAAGAAGTTCAAGAAGTTGATCATGCCTCAGTGATATAAATCAAGATCGTGGATTTAATCAAGTGACAGAGATCTCGTTAGAGTATCATTAATTACAAGGATTTAATCTGAAGAAAATCAAAGTGTCAAAGTCAAGACATGAAGAAACATCACGGAAGTTAGTCACTCATGAACCAGACAGTACATCGAGTGTCAACGTTGAAGTGGCGGAATTGATTCATAATTCTCAGTGATTTTCAGAAGATATTCAGAAGAATGGATGCTGCTCAGGGTTAGTATTAATTCTCCATTAATTAATTAAGTCATATAATTTAATTAAGTAAATAAATTATATCTGCAAAGATTAATTTATTGATTAATTAAATTAATTGATTAATTAATTCAGAATTAATTTTAGGAATTTTCAGAAGTTTAATTGGATTAAATTCTATCTTAAATCAGCAAGACAATTGAAAATGAACTAGCATGACAATCTGGATTGTCATACCGATTGTCATGCCAGTTCAAAAGATTGTCCTACCGATAGTCATGCCAGTTTAAAAGATTGTCCTACCGATAGTCATGCTGGTTCAAACGATTGTCTTGCTAGCTCAAAAGGATAGTCTCACCGATTGTCATACAAGCTTAAAGGATTGTCATTCCAATTCAATTAATTCGGCTGTTGATAAATAGAAGCAGAAGTCATTCAACTCAAAAACATCTCAATCATACAGAACACATTCAAGAACAAAGAAAAGAAAGCAGCCGCCTTGAAATATTTTATTTTCTTCTCTGCTTACATCAAGATCAAAATTCTAGTTTGTTAATGTTAAATCCAAACCACTAGAATTATTTATCTTGTTCTTGTGTAACAATCTAGCGGATCAAAATCCCTAGAACTTAATCTCAAATCGCGTTTAGCATTTGATTCTAATTATTGCAAAAATAGAAAAAGTTCATGTCGAATTTATTCTAGATTTGTGATAATTAATTTGAGATTAATACCTTGTAATCGATACAGTTGTTGTAACACCTTTCAAGTTTAATAATATTTTTATTTAACTTGAATTTTGTTTCACATTTTTTATTCCGCATTTATTCGATTATTTGGTAACGTTTGTATTCAACCCCCCTTCTACAAACACATTGGGACCTAACAATTGGTATCAGAGCCTTCTGATTAACGTACAAATCTAGATCCTAGACTTTTGTGTTTCTTTCACTTCTTGAATTTTTTATTCACTCAAAAAATTCATAATGACTACACAAAAAGATGGAACCGTTAAAATTCCACTTTTCGATAAAGAAAATTATGTTATGTGGAAGAAGAAGATGCTACTGTTTTTACAGGTTGCTAATCCCAAATATTTGCAAGTGTTGAAGAAGGGTCCAAAAATTCCTATGGTTATGGAACCAGAGGTAATAGAAAATGATGTGGTGATCACCAAAGCGAGAACTTATGTGAAGGATCCTGAGGACTTCTCTCCTGCTGAAATAGAAGAAGCTTCCCTGGATGCTAGCCTTCAATTAATCTTAGTAGATTCCCTTAATCCCCTGATGAATAGACATGTGATGAATTGTAAAGATTCCAAACATATCTGGGAAACTATTGAGATTATTAATGAAGGCACAGAGGAAGTTAGGGAGAATAAACTAGAAATTCTAACCTCTGAGTATGAATACTTTAAATCCAATCCAGGAGAAGGAATCACTGAAGTGTTTGAGAGGTACAATGCATTGATCAACAACCTGAACATTAATGGTAAATACTATTCCATCAGGGAGGTCAACAAAAAGTTCCTTTTAACACTGCCAACTCATCTCGAACATAGAATCACTGCCATAAGAGAAGCAAGAGATCTGAGTGAGATTTCTTTGGAAAGGCTCTATGGTGTGTTAAAGATTTATGAGTTGGAGCAGATTCAGCAGAAGGAAGTTTACGGGAAAGGAAGAGTGGTCAGCACGTCTACTGCTCTAGTAGCTGATGAACAACAACAACAACCACAATATCAACAACAATCTCAACAGTCAGAAATAATGGTACAGTCTTCCAAGGTTGAAGAAAATGAGTTAGTAGCAGAATATGATCCTCCTACTACAAATCAATCTAGTGATGATTTTTATTCCTTGGAAGAGCTGGAGCAATTGGAAGACGAATCAATGGCCCAAATTGTCAAGAGATTCTCTAATGTCAGATTCAGGAGGAATCCCAAGCTTAAGTACAAGTCCAACTACAACAAATTCCAGAAAGGTGGATCTTCATCCTCTAACACCAGCAGTGGTGGATACAAAACAGGGATGGTTGATCGGGGTACCATTAGATGCTATAACTGCAATGAGTTGGGACACTTTGCCACAGAATGTAGGAAGCCAAAGCAAATAAGAAAGAACTCTGAAAGGGCTTATCTGGCAAAGGGAAGAAGCTGGGATGATACTGACAGTGAAGATGAAGAAGAAGGAAATCTTGCTCTTATGGCTATTGATGGAAAAGTTTCATCGTCAAGAATAGAGGTAAAACTTTCTGATGCTGAAATGGTTTATCATCTAAGAGGTAACTTAGATTATGCACGTCGTGATAATGAACTGTTAAGTTTACAGATCACAGACCTTGAGAAAGAGGTCAATGAATTAAGACTTGTGCACATTAATCAAGACAAATTAAAAGAACAGGTATCTTTTCTAGAGAATAGAGTTGACTGTTATAGAAAACTCGAAACTATTCTCAAAGACAAGATCACGGGTCTTGAGACTAAGGTTAGAGCCTACTTCAATTCTTGTTCGAAGGCTAAAGAGTTCTACAGTAAGCAAGCTGTTAATCAAACATCTGGAATAGGTTATGATTACAATGTTTCTATTGGAGAATTAGGCATAAACTCCCCTCCTCATGTCTGTGCTAAAGGGAGGGAAGTACCACATGTGCTTAAGGGTGTTGATGAACCCCTCTATAAAGCATCAATTGTTGAACCATTTGATGCGACCTCTTCTGTTATTCAAGAAGAAATACGTGCTGAGGGTCATGCTTATGAGAAGATTGTTTCCAAGTCAAGTGAGTCGAAAGTTCCAGTCAAAGTTGTGAAAGCAACTGAGACTAACTCAGACACACATGAGTTGGATAACAATAATGCCATGTCTACCATGCATAAATTACCTGCTGTTAATCACTCTCATAAAGCATGTAGTGTTGCTAATTGTATGTCTTGTGCTTTTAATATGATGTATGCTTATTTTAATGGTAAGCATGTGTCTAATGATAAGAGTACTACTCGTCAGCATGTGAATAACAAGAAGCATGATAGGTCTAAGACTGCTAGTCCTTCTAAGGCTAGAAAGGAGACATTTGTGCCTAAGCTTAAACAGAAATTTGTTAAGGCTGTTTACAAGGTCAAATGTTCAGTCATTGAGGATGTTGAGATCGTTAAAATTAAAAATGTTGTTTTGCCTGACAAAGGACAATTCTACAAGTATGCCGGGCCCAACCAAGTTTGGGTTGCGAAGAAGGTCTAATCCATTTGAAGTGCAGGGCATTAAACAGGTGTAACCGGTAGTGTGGATTCTTGATAGTGGATCATCAAGACATATGACCGGAGATAGAGCCCTGCTATCAAATGAGGATTGAGAAAGCTGGCCCCCTGGTTACCTTTGGAGATAACAGCAAAGGTTTATCTGAGGGATATGGCTGTTTGCAAGCTGGGAATGTTATCATTGTAATTTTGTATATTGTGCTAGGTTATTATCAGGAAGCAGTATCTAACATATAGCACCAGTGACGAGACTTGAGAATATTACGACATATCAGACACCTGCTGCACATTACACTTGGAATTGTACTCTAGTAAGATGTGTACAAGTGTACTCCTGGTTGGTAAGTCAAAAGAGGAAGTCAATGCACCACAGTTCATGGACTTTGCAGCTGCAGATCTATTGGACTATGCAATTTCTTCTTCACAATCTCACTTCAGGTTGGTATGAACTAGTATACTGCTCAAGCAATCGTCAAGGACATGGTATGGCACTCTAACAGAAGTTATAATTTTATATGAATAAGTAGAGTCATCATATTAATAACTATCTTATCACTAAGCACAATCATATTGTTTTATATGTGCAGTGGTATATTGATTATGCAACATAACAATTAGTATCTAAAGTACTTGACAAGTATCAGTCAATGATATGTTGTTAACATTATGTTGCAGATATTTGTAAGCTTTTGACATGAATGAGAATTACTTAGACTTTACCCTAAGTGATCAATGTTTTATCAAAAACTCATTCATTTTGAAAAACAAAAATTAAACTTCTTTCTACATTAGTGATTTCTTATTTCATGTAAAATCTTTTGAAATCACTATTGTAAATCATTTTCTCTCTATTACCATATGTTCTATGATACAGGTTCAGTCTCCAATGACTTTCTTTCATTGACAGTCATGAGGTTGAAAACCCACAACGTCTATCCCAGACTGTAAAGACAAACACAAAAACAGAACCAACCAACACTCTTTTACCACTAAAAGTAGTATGAATGAGCGTGAGGGAGATAGTGCCTAGTGCACCACATAAGGAAGGTTCTATAGTCAACCCAGTAGCTCTGTCTCCTACATAGATGAGTAGTATTTAAACCGAGACAACTGCTAGCCCCCATACATCTTCTCAAAAAGATGTAATGGCTGAAAAGGCACAAAAACAGTTACTAGATTCATTCTCTCAACAGGGTGAGTCTATTGAATTTTGCCTGTCGGCCAAGGTATCCGATGTAGTGTCACCACTTCAAACATAAACAATTCTTGATGCACAAGGAGAGGTTACACACACAAAGGATGAGTTGACGGAAACAAGAGTTTCGACCATTTTAAGGTCAGATTCGATTGTTCAAGGTTCGTTAGTGGACCAATTGCCTTTACAGGTGTTAGGAGAGGATACTGATCCAAAAGCCATATGTCAGTGGTCAGTGTCTACCTCCCCAGGCTTAAATCCCCTGGATGCATCTGCGGATAGTGGATCTGACATAGGTGCAGATCGGCAACTTGTTGACAATGATTCAGATATTACCTGATAAGTCACAAGGAAGTGTCTTCACAGACATTAGAAGGGAACTTTGATCTTTATGCTAAAATCGTTGGATCATTATTTACCTTCCCAGAATTCAAATCTGGAACCCTAAAAGGGAAACTAGCAACTTGTAGATTATGACTCAGATTTATCTGACGAGTTTAACAAGGATGGGGATTTGTGAACTCCCATTGCACCACCTGTGACCTCCTTTAAGGATGGCTAAGGTGATTTTCCTTGCAGGTACAGCTGGATTATGGAGCTATGAGAGAAGAGTGATACACTTGTGAGAATGAGTGTAAACACGAGTGGAGAGAAGAGTGAAACACATGTGAGGTACACTAAACAGAATCACACACTCACAGTGAGGTAGAAAGAGAAACTACTTGTTATTTCTTTTCCAACCAAGTGAAATATGAGAACTCCTTCAGACGACGGCATACATTCCTTCTTTAAGGGGGAGATAAAAGCTTAAGAAATAGTTTGGAGGATTCCTCAACTAAGGGGGAGAAATAGCAGGGAGGAAGAAAAAGATCCTAAAAATGTACACTACACCACACCATTGTTGTTTCTAACTACGGATCCTATTGTACGGGAGAGGTGGTAAACACAAGGTGATTTCCTAGTAAGGGAAGAAGCAGTTAGGGGAGTACCATTGGTTTTTATCTGCGGATCCTATTGTACGGGAGAGGTGGTAAAACGAAGGTGATCTTCTTTAATCAGTTGATTCTCATAGGGGGAGAAGCAAGAGATATGTGCTTCTCAACAGGAAATGTGGTTGTACAAATGAAGATGGAACTACTTGAAGATATGTTCAGTCTAGAGGAACATCTACTTGGAATCTGGAAAATGTTAAATCTCATCCAGAACTTTTCTGCTATTTACTTTGCATGTATGTTTATATCTTTTTCTTATTTGTTAGTTGAGTTATCCTCTAGGTATTTGTGTGTTATTGTCTAACAAACAAATAGGGGGAGATTGTAAGTCATATGTCATAGCCTATTTGTATATTCGAGGATTCAACTCAACTCAAATAAGAATGTAATAAGTAAATAGTGGATCGACCGTCAGAGAGATCTCGCAAAGTAATATCTGTCAAAGGATTCAGAAACAAGGTTCATCTACAGACTTGAGGAGGTAATTCACTGGAAGAAGTTCAAGAAGTTGATCATGCCTCAGTGATATAAATCAAGATCGTGGATTTAATCAAGTGACAGAGATCTCGTCAGAGTATCATTAATTACAAGGATTTAATCTGAAGAAAATCAAAGCGTCAAAGTCAAGACATGAAGAAACGTCACGGAAGTTAGTCACTCATGAACCAGACAGTACATCGAGTGTCAACGTTGAAGTGGCGGAATTGATTCATAATTCTCAGTGATTTTCAGAAGATATTCAGAAGAATGGATGCTGCTCAGGGTTAGTATTAATTCTCCATTAATTAATTAAGTCATACAATTTAATTAAGTAAATAAATTATATCTGCAAAGATTAATTTATTGATTAATTAAATTAATTGATTAATTAATTCAGAATTAATTTTAGGAATTTTCAGAAGTTTAATTGGATTAAATTCAATCTTAAATCAGCAAGACAATTGAAAATGAACTAGCATGACAATCTGGATTGTCATACCGATTGTCATGCCAGTTCAAAAGATTGTCCTACCGATAGTCATGCCAGTTTAAAAGATTGTCCTACCGATAGTCATGCTGGTTCAAACGATTGTCTTGCTAGCTCAAAAGGATAGTCTCACCGATTGTCATACAAGCTTAAAGGATTGTCATTCCAATTCAATTAATTCGGCTGTTGATAAATAGAAGCAGAAGTCATTCAACTCAAAAACATCTCAATCATACAGAACACATTCAAGAACAAAGAAAAGAAAGCAGCCGCCTTGAAATATTTTATTTTCTTCTCTGCTTACATCAAGATCAAAATTCTAGTTTGTTAATGTTAAATCCAAACCACTAGAATTATTTATCTTGTTCTTGTGTAACAATCTAGCGGATCAAAATCCCTAGAACTTAATCTCAAATCGCGTTTAGCATTTGATTCTAATTATTGCAAAAATAGAAAAAGTTCATGTCAAATTTATTCTAGATTTGTGATAATTGATTTGAGATTAATACCTTGTAATCGATACAGTTGTTGTAACACCTTTCAAGTTTAATAATATTTTTATTTAACTTGAATTTTGTTTCACATTTTTTATTCCGCATTTATTCGATTATTTGGTAACGTTTGTATTCAACCCCCCCTTCTACAAACACATTGGGACCTAACAACTTAGATTGTCAGGATTTTCAGTATCAGAATTTGAGTTTTCATTTTCAAATCTCAGCTGATCATGATCAATAAAATCTTCAAGTCCAGTAATCTTCTTGTCATCAAAAGAGACATTGATAGATTCCATGACCACTCTTGTTCTCAAATTATAGACTCTGAAGGCTTTTGTGGAAAGTGGATATCCAACAAAGATTCCTTCATCAGCTTTTAGATCAAATTTGGATAGCTGTTCAGGATGAGTCTTGAGAACAAAACACTTGCATCCAAATACATGAAAATACTTCAGATTTGGCTTCTTTTTCTTCACCATCTCATATGGTGTCTTTCCTTGCTTGTTAATGAGTGTTGCATTTTGAGTAAAACAAGCTGTAACACCCCCAGATCCGGGGTCGGGGATCCGGGTCGTCACGGTCTTTCTTTCCACAATATCACTTCACTTAATTAATAATAAATAACCTTATGCTGTGACCCCACGCTAACACACACCACAACCCGTTATAGTCTCAGAGATGAAATTTAAATAAGTACAAGTCTTTGAATCCACAATTTAAAAATTATTACAACCCGAAATGATTACTTGATAAATTTACAGTTAATTGCCATTATCTGCCACAAGTTATAATTATACATAATTGATTCTCAAAAGTAGATGGTCTGATCTACAATAGATCTACCTCTGCAGCTATAGCAGCTACAACATCAACGGGAAGACGCGGGACGCTTCCCACGCGCTTGCGCTGGGTCTGCTGGAGTCTGGCCATCTTTCCTAACTGTTGTTGTGTGATGAAGAAATAAAGCAAGGGTGAGCAGCAAGCCCACCAAAATAATATGTATAATGATTTACAATATATGAGCCTACTCATAATACTCATGAAAGTCTTGGTCAAAAGAAATGAACCAAGTTTGATATCTTAATGCGATGAAGTCGCAAAATATTCAGTATATATACATATATACTTTTCAAAATATTGGAAGTCCTCTTCCATGCATAATATACACAAAGTCCCAGTGTATAACTGTATATAAAAAAATATCGTTGCAAGGTGATCTCATATATCTAACCTTGTCTCAACGTTTTTCTGAAAATCTTTGTCATTCATAAGACAATTATTAATTAGATATAAGTTTAAAAGATGAAGTTACCAAATACTTCACTACACTTATATCATTCCCAAATACTACTTGAACTACCACCGTTCAAGTTATAATCAATTTCAAAAGTTCATCCCACTGATGAGACCACAAGATAAGACTTGAATAGATTCAATCTTTGAAATATTATTGAATGAAAAAGTTATGAGATACTTTATTTAGTCCCGATATATATATATATCCACATACATATATATCCCGAAAACATTTCCTGGAACCTCTGTTATGTGAAGTATGAACAGAGTTCGAAACATCCAATGAATTTTGGAAAGGAAAAGAATTTTGGCATAAACCCGATATCTTGCTGATCAGGCAAAGATACCAATAAGTAACCTTTTCTACTAGTAGATGGACGAATTCCCCACTGGTCATCACCCTGGTCATAATTAAGACCTATGCTGGACTGCCACTCAGCCACTTATGCATTTGATGGACTCCCACTGAGCCACTTACACAATAATAGACCGTACCCCGGCCTGTCGCTTATGCCGACTCAATGAGAGGGGCTTACTTCCCGAACGTTGGGCAAGTAATCAATTCATTTACCAAATCTGCAACCTTGTTGCAAATATAAAATACACCACAGAGCCGGATTCCCCAGGTTTTGAGCGAGTATTTAAATCCCCTTTAAAAAGGAAGATCTTAAATATAAAAATGAGTTTTGGGATCCGCTCTGACTTTTAAAAATCATTTTGAAGACTCGAAAACACTTTAAAGAGTGTTTGGAGTAAGGCTGATTTAATGAAGTAAATCAGTCCCCAGAATATTTTAGAAAATGACTGAATATTATTATTTAAATAATATTCCCATAAAGAATAATCTTTATAAAAATACTTGAAGTAGAAGTATTAAAGCTTATACTTGAAATAAACATTAAATAACCAAAGATATACTTATATGAAAGTATTATCTTTAGTTGAATAATCGAAAATAAGTTTGATTATTAACACCTTATTCTTTAATAAAATAAAGAATATATCTCAGCAAATAATCGGAGTCATAGATCCTCAAATGAATATTCAAATAATATTCAATAAATAAAATAAGCTGAGTCATAATACCTCGAATGAATATTATAAATAATATTCATTAAATAAAATAAAGGAGTCATACATCCTCAAATGAATATTCAAATAATATTCAATAAATAATGTAAAGGAGTCATACGCCTTCGAATAATATTTGAAATAATATTCAATAATAAAATAAAGTTAAAGTTATCGAATAAACCTTATTCGATTAATAGTTTTAAAAACTATATCCATATATATATATATATATATATAAATAAATATATATATATATATATATATATATATACTCGGGAACATCGACTCCCGGTTTAGAAATATGTTCACCTTTTATCCCCTATACTAAGGGTATACGCAACTACTTGCTTATTTCTAGCATAGGTATTATGCAACTATAAGCATTGAAATCAACAGATAGATAACCAGATTACGAAACAGACATGCATATATACCATATTAGCATGCTCCAATATATCGCAAAATTTGCTAATAACAATCATGCAATATCACAAGATAATGCATATACATATATTTACATCACAACAACAGTATAACGGGTAGAAAACTTGCCTGAGCGACTGGGGTTACGAATGGCTCGGGACGAGTCTGATAACCTATAAACAACAAGTAAGTTGGAATTAAACCAAAGTCACTTGTGAATCTATACTTTAACTAACTTAGACTCTAACGCTTGTTTTGCGCTCACTGATTCGCTTAAGTCACTCGGGTACCCTCGGCTCCACCATTTTTAATAATTTAACCTTTATGAGTTTTAAAGTGATTCCTTCGCGAGTGACTTACCAACTGCCTAAAACACTTACCATAAATGTTTCATGCATTAATTAACCCTTTTTGGTCTTTAACCTATGTTTCAAAGTAAGGCGAGGGGAAAAGTTTCGTTCGCGAAACGCCGTTACTTGAAACGGTCGTTTCTCCTAAACCGTAAATCGGAATCGAACGAACTACATATCAAAACGAAGCTCGTAACATGAGCTATCTAAACATGGCAGTGGTCACAATTTAGCAGGGGGTTCTCGGGTCCTAATGCTATGCACAAAAACAGTCCAAAGAAAATCGGACGTTACGACGGCTATGTTTACGCGATTTCCCATTTTTTAAACTACCCACAATCAACACAAACCATCCTCAAATCCAACACACAACAAACACCCATCCTTATCACATCATAACAACCCCAACCAATTCAATTTAACCATTCATACTTATGCTTAAACTTTACTTTAATCATTCTTAAGTTTCTTTAAATCAAAACCACAAAATTACCATTTCATTTCACTACCATTCCAAATCTCAAACTCTAATCATAACAACAACTACAATAACATCCTACTCATCAAAATCACCTTATAATATATATGAACCTAGGGTTTGAAAATGGTATACCTTCCTTGAAGTGGTGGGTTGAGCTAGGAAGCCTTAAGAAGCTTGGAGAAGCCTTAGGAAAGCTTGGATCTTCAAGAAAAACAAGAAAAGGTTCAAGTTAAAAACTTGAAAACACTATTCATTGTCTTCTTCATTGATTAAATGGAGAAGTTAGAGAAAGAATTAATGGCTTAAACTCATGATATAGCCATAACTAAGCATAAAGATGGTTAGGGAATTTTCTTACCAATTAAGGATGCTTGGATCTTGATTTTGAGAATTTTAGCTTTGAAAAAAAGTGAAAAGCCGAGTCCGGGGTCGGGGATCCGGGTCGTCACGGTCTTTCTTTCCACAATATCACTTCACTTAATTAATAATAAATAACCTTATGCTGTGACCCCACGCTAACACACACCACAACCCGTTATAGTCTCAGAGATGAAATTTAAATAAGTACAAGTCTTTGAATCCACAATTTAAAAATTATTACAACCCGAAATGATTACTTGATAAATTTACAGTTAATTGCCATTATCTGCCACAAGTTATAATTATACATAATTGATTCTCAAAAGTAGATGGTCTGATCTACAATAGATCTACCTCTGCAGCTATAGCAGCTACAACATCAACGGGAAGACGCGGGACGCTTCCCACGCGCTTGCGCTGGGTCTGCTGGAGTCTGGCCATCTTTCCTAACTGTTGTTGTGTGATGAAGAAATAAAGCAAGGGTGAGCAGCAAGCCCACCAAAATAATATGTATAATGATTTACAATATATGAGCCTACTCATAATACTCATGAAAGTCTTGGTCAAAAGAAATGAACCAAGTTTGATATCTTAATGCGATGAAGTCGCAAAATATTCAGTATATATACATATATACTTTTCAAAATATTGGAAGTCCTCTTCCATGCATAATATACACAAAGTCCCAGTGTATAACTGTATATAAAAAAATATCGTTGCAAGGTGATCTCATATATCTAACCTTGTCTCAACGTTTTTCTGAAAATCTTTGTCATTCATAAGACAATTATTAATTAGATATAAGTTTAAAAGATGAAGTTACCAAATACTTCACTACACTTATATCATTCCCAAATACTACTTGAACTACCACCGTTCAAGTTATAATCAATTTCAAAAGTTCATCCCACTGATGAGACCACAAGATAAGACTTGAATAGATTCAATCTTTGAAATATTATTGAATGAAAAAGTTATGAGATACTTTATTTAGTCCCGATATATATATATATATATCCACATACATATATATCCCGAAAACATTTCCTGGAACCTCTGTTATATGAAGTATGAACAGAGTTCGAAACATCCAATGAATTTTGGAAAGTAAAAGAATTTTGGCATAAACCCGATATCTTGCTGATCAGGCAAAGATACCAATAAGTAACCTTTTCTACTAGTAGATGGACGAATTCCCCACTGGTCATCACCCTGGTCATAATTAAGACCTATGCTGGACTGCCACTCAGCCACTTATGCATTTGATGGACTCCCACTGAGCCACTTACACAATAATAGACCGTACCCCGGCCTGTCGCTTATGCCGACTCAATGAGAGGGGCTTACTTCCCGAACGTTGGGCAAGTAATCAATTCATTTACCAAATCTGCAACCTTGTTGCGAATATAAAATACACCACAGAGCCGGATTCCCCAGGTTTTGAGCGAGTATTTAAATCCCCTTTAAAAAGGAAGATCTTAAATATAAAAATGAGTTTTGGGATCCGCTCTGACTTTTAAAAATCATTTTGAAGACTCGAAAACACTTTAAAGAGTGTTTGGAGTAAGGCTGATTTAATGAAGTAAATCAGTCCCCAGAATATTTTAGAAAATGACTGAATATTATTATTTAAATAATATTCCCATAAAGAATAATCTTTATAAAAATACTTGAAGTAGAAGTATTAAAGCTTATACTTGAAATAAACATTAAATAACCAAAGATATACTTATATGAAAGTATTATCTTTAGTTGAATAATCGAAAATAAGTTTGATTATTAACACCTTATTCTTTAATAAAATAAAGAATATATCTCAGCAAATAATCGGAGTCATAGATCCTCAAATGAATATTCAAATAATATTCAATAAATAAAATAAGCTGAGTCATAATACCTCGAATGAATATTATAAATAATATTCATTAAATAAAATAAAGGAGTCATACATCCTCAAATGAATATTCAAATAATATTCAATAAATAATGTAAAGGAGTCATACGCCTTCGAATAATATTTGAAATAATATTCAATAATAAAATAAAGTTAAAGTTATCGAATAAACCTTATTCGATTAATAGTTTTAAAAACTATATCCATATATATATATATATATATGTAAATATATATATATATATATATATACTCGGGAACATCGACTCCCGGTTTAGAAATATGTTCACCTTTTATCCCCTATACTAAGGGTATACGCAACTACTTGCTTATTTCTAGCATAGGTATTATGCAACTATAAGCATTGAAATCAACAGATAGATAACCAGATTACGAAACAGACATGCATATATACCATATTAGCATGCTCCAATATATCGCAAAATTTGCTAATAACAATCATGCAATATCACAAGATAATGCATATACATATATTTACATCACAACAACAGTATAACGGGTAGAAAACTTGCCTGAGCGACTGGGGTTACGAATGGCTCGGGACGAGTCTGATAACCTATAAACAACAAGTAAGTTGGAATTAAACCAAAGTCACTTGTGAATCTATACTTTAACTAACTTAGACTCTAACGCTTGTTTTGCGCTCACTGATTCGCTTAAGTCACTCGGGTACCCTCGGCTCCACCATTTTTAATAATTTAACCTTTATGAGTTTTAAAGTGATTCCTTCGCGAGTGACTTACCAACTGCCTAAAACACTTACCATAAATGTTTCATGCATTAATTAACCCTTTTTGGTCTTTAACCTATGTTTCAAAGTAAGGCGAGGGGAAAAGTTTCGTTCGCGAAACGCCGTTACTTGAAACGGTCGTTTCTCCTAAACCGTAAATCGGAATCGAACGAACTACATATCAAAACGAAGCTCGTAACATGAGCTATCTAAACATGGCAGTGGTCACAATTTAGCAGGGGGTTCTCGGGTCCTAATGCTATGCACAAAAACAGTCCAAAGAAAATCGGACGTTACGACGGCTATGTTTACGCGATTTCCCATTTTTTAAACTACCCACAATCAACACAAACCATCCTCAAATCCAACACACAACAAACACCCATCCTTATCACATCATAACAACCCCAACCAATTCAATTTAACCATTCATACTTATGCTTAAACTTTACTTTAATCATTCTTAAGTTTCTTTAAATCAAAACCACAAAATTACCATTTCATTTCACTACCATTCCAAATCTCAAACTCTAATCATAACAACAACTACAATAACATCCTACTCATCAAAATCACCTTATAATATATATGAACCTAGGGTTTGAAAATGGTATACCTTCCTTGAAGTGGTGGGTTGAGCTAGGAAGCCTTAAGAAGCTTGGAGAAGCCTTAGGAAAGCTTGGATCTTCAAGAAAAACAAGAAAAGGTTCAAGTTAAAAACTTGAAAACACTATTCATTGTCTTCTTCATTGATTAAATGGAGAAGTTAGAGAAAGAATTAATGGCTTAAACTCATGATATAGCCATAACTAAGCATAAAGATGGTTAGGGAATTTTCTTACCAATTAAGGATGCTTGGATCTTGATTTTGAGAATTTTAGCTTTGAAAAAAAGTGAAAAGCCGAGAGCTAGGTGATGAACAAATGCCTTGGCTTTTGATTTTGATGAAATGATTTGCTAGTTTGTTGGCTTGGTTTTGTTTTTGATTTAGCAAATTACCACCTTGCCCTTGAATTTGTGTGGTCCTAAATCAACCACACCTCCTTCCTTCCATGTCATGCTTATGTCACCCTTATGATGTCATCCTCCCTTCCTTGTCTCCTTTCTATTGGTTGGATGACATCACTCCCATTAATCCCTTTGATTAACTTCCTAATCGTTTGCCTAATGACCGCTGATCTGTTGTACGGTTCGCTTAACTTTCGTTCTCGTTTATCGTTTGAAGGATCATACCCGGGATCTTATTACTTAGGTTCCCTTAACCTTTCTCAATACATTATATTCCTTTTTATGATCCTCTATTATAATCCTTTAATTTAAATCCTTTTTATTCTGTTACCTTATACTCAATTCTCTCCGTATCTTATGGATTTCCGGGAAAAACCAAAGTGTTCGGAATTGGATTCTGACGATCTTTACATACACTTATATACCACATAGAGTACTAATAATATCCCATAAGATCAATAACAGAACCCCTACATAGCGTGGCATGAAAAGTTTTCTCATTCAGCAAAAACACTATTCATAAAGGGTTTCAAAAATTCCCAAAAATTGGGGTTATTACAGTCTCCCCTCCTTAAAAGGATTCCGTCCCGGAATCAGATAGAAAACAAATGGGGACACTCTCTTAGCATCACACTTTCTAACTCTCGAGTCAATTTTCCCACATTGTGGTTCTACCACCAAACTCTGCCTAGTTTGATAATCCTTCTCCTAAGCACTTGTCCCTTTTCACTCTATAACCCTTCCTGGTTGCTCCATATAGGTTACGTCGGGTTGCATATCTATGCGCTCATATGCCTCTATTCATCTGGCATCTAAATTACACTTCCTTAACATTGATACGTGAAACACGTTACGAACTTGCTACAGGTTCTGGGTTAAGGCTAGCTCATATGCTAACTTCCCAAACGTCTTAATATATCCAAGGGTCCAACAAATTGTAGACTTAGCTTTCCTTTCTTTCCGAACCTCATCAATCCTTTCCAAGGGATACCTATAACATTACTAGGTCCCCTATTTCATACTCTTTATCCTTTCGTGTCAAATCAACATACTTATCATGTCCATCTTGGGCTACTACCAGCCGTCCTCTGATTAGTTCTATCATATCCTTGGTCCTTTGGACTACTGCGGGTCCGAGCATCTTGCGCTCTACAACTTCATCCTAACATAAGGGAGATCGAAATTGTCTTCCCTCAAGGATCTCATAAGGCGACATCTCGATAATGACATATGATCTATTGTCGTAAGATAACTCAATCCGAATTAAGTGATCATTCCAATTTCTTTCAAGTCTATTGCACAGACTCTCATCATAGCTTCTAATCATTAGAGCTCTTGCTCCTCAATACCCCTTCTTTTCCAGTTCGTAATCGCTATCACCTTCCGTTCCTAATATTATACTGGTCATACTTTTGCTCGCTAGCGTTCTATAACCCTTTAATAACCACGTCAACCTTAGTATCACGAATGTATTCCCATTCCGCATACTACCACCACTTTATTACTCCTTTTTTTTTCAGCTGTTTCTATTTTCCAAAATTTGATCAATCAAATAGAAGTAAAGGAATTTGTTGAGAGATCACTATGATCATGAACACTTGTTATATCGCATAGTTAGTACAGAAGGTGGCCAGCCTTTAGTACTTGACAAGCAATTAAACAATAGCTGGTATCCTACTAGGCTTCTATCACACAGATAGATAGTCATTCGGCAATACCTCCCCTTTCTGGAAGGGTTGTTCTTCTCAGATTACATGAAATGAAAAGAAGAGAAAAGAACGAATTGAAAAGAATTGTATATTCATAAAAATTTTATTGCCATAAAATATCTGGCTTGGAATCTACCTCTGAACTATAGAGGTTTGTCATAGAAGAATAAAACATATATGTATTTATATCCGCATCAAGTATTATAGCATCGCATTTCACGTGCCTAAATATTTTCGCTATCCCGTCCATCATTCTATGGACCCATGCTCTTCCTCGAGCTTATACACAATTACCTTTAAAACTCCCTCGACATCGAAAATCGAATCTGGGATCTCATTCTAGACATCATCGTTACTAGAATTCTATGCTTGCACCGCAACCTTCCTCGTATAATAATACGACTCCCTATTGATAAGAAAGAATAATGATTCACTAGGTAGACACTCTACTTAATTAGTCTATCGATGATAACTTATACACTACCACGACCCGATTAGTGGTACTCAATCTCAACACCCATTCCAATACAACTCTCACGGTTGTAATCAGCTCGATACTCGCAGAATCATTGCTGCCTTACTATGGTCCACCACTGACCTACTGTCGTCATTCACATTCCATGAAATCTTAATAGCTAACCATATGGAGTCCATACATGTCGTATCAAATCCTTCTAAGGAGGTAACATAATCACCATTCACGATTCATGAAGAACACTCCTGATTCTGACATACATACATGACATGAAGCAGATAAAATTGCAGAAGAGTTTCACTCAAAGCAACGATAGCAGGCTAATACCATTTTTAATCATATGCCTTCGATAGAAGACTTAACTCAAAGGTTCGTTTAGTCCTTTTGGAAACATGGTCCTGGCTTATCCCCAGATAGGACCTCCTAAGATAGATAGCCCGTTCATGGCGATTACACGAATGAAACCTTTACCTACTACTATTACGGTTGGGTATTGCACCGTCATCAGAAGGAATGTCAATCTTCCAAACCATAATTCAACCTTCACATTTCTAACCATCATCACTGTATTCTTTTGGCACACGCGCCTATAATTATCCACTTACCTTTAAAGTGTCGGCCACCTCTTTGGCCTTTCCTGATAGTAAAATTTCCTTACAGTCAATGTCTTTTTAACCACCTCCAAATAAATTTTCTACCTTATTTCCGATCACTGCTTGAGTGAAGATGTTTTCCTTAATATCTGATGAGTAAAAAAAAAAAAATCACCATTTTTCCATAAGTTATTGCCTCAGTCTTTAGAGGTTAATCACTGTCACGACTGACTCTCAATCATACTTAGAACATCTTTTATCCTAGGCCCTAATTGCCCTGAACAATTTCGACCATTACTGGTTCGATCCATACTTTCTCGTGGTTTAACACGTGCCCCACTTGGCAACATCATAATTACGTCATATTTCCTTTATCAACATTTCTATTCTTGAGAATTTCGAATATTACCTTTCTCCTTGTAAAACCTCTAAGGTTATCCTTCAATCGTTCCTCCTGTATTCCCTAGATACAGGGCATATTAAAATACCATTTACTATTACTAGAACCATTGTCTATATACTTCTGAAAAATTTCTCCACTGATTCTTAAAGGTTGTTGCTACATTAACCCTTTCCAAATCATACTGTCAAAACTCATACTGTCCCTATTAAGGGTGAAATTCCAACCTTTATGCATTCCCCTAGGATTCATTTTAAGTTACCGATGTTCTATCCTTAATTCCACCTTTAAAAGGTACCTGCATCCTTCCATGGATAAATCAAGTCATATATCCCTGATAAGGGTGTCTTATTCAATCATTCCCACCTCGATAGTCTATACCTAACTTCATAATAGCATCCTTATTCAAATTGAGGTCAATCCATATGGCCTCCAAAAGTTAACAATGGTCATCCACTTTTCTTTCTTGATTTGGTAATGATAACATGGATGTTCTGGAAGATATTGGTCATGTTCAACGTGAACTTCTTCTTAATAATTCCTTATTTACTTTTGTTGTTTATCTCAACAGTCATCTCAATGTTGGGATATCTTTCATATCTGGCGTCTCCCTTTCTGGGTATCATGCCACCGGTCTTACACTTTACCTTCTTGAAGGTCACTTCCTTCACCCAATTTTCTTAATTTCTTACTTTCTTGTCTCCTCAGTCTATCCGCGTCTCATTATTTATCCTTCGAATTATCTCAAGGTTTCCTCGAATCTTCCCAACTTACAGGGGATAAAATATATGTATCTCTTATACCTTCAACCATCAATTTAACTCATGGTAAATCACTCTCATCCGGACGATTACCTACTTTTCTATTTCTATTTCTACGAGTCTTTAGGGTTTCCTCATACCCAACTCCCTTATCATTCCTCAAACTCTCTTGCCTTTATATTCCTTTCTCTTATCGTTATTTCATGAACCAACACAACATAAGCATTGATTTCAAACATCCCGTCATTCTGGATTCGTGTCTTCAGAACGAATCTTGATAACTTTTACAACTTAGATTCATAATTCATCATACTCGTCTGCCTTTGTTCTGGCTCTTAAGCTTTTACACTATCTCCATAACCTTGGGAAGTACTTTCCTGAAAACAATTGACTGAACTTAAATCAGTTTATTATAATCTCTTGCTCCGTGCCTTCCTTGGCCTTTCACCAGCGGGTGGTCTCTCTCTTAGGAGGGTAAGTGACAAAATAGTCTTTTGTGATTCGTCAATCATTTAGAATCTCAACTGATTCCTCTATTTCCTTTAGCCAGGCTATTGCCTCGACTGGGTCAGCTTGTTCCTTGGAACTCTGAGAGCTTTTTTTTTTTTTTTTTTTTTTTTTTTTTTTTGAAAGAATTTCCCACCGCACTGTCTCCTCAAGGTGGTGGTTGGGGATAATAGTCTAAGTTCTTTTTAGACAGGTCTATGAATTGCCGTATAGGAGTACCGTCTCGGGTCTCCTTTCCTTACTCGACTTTCTATTTCCTTAGTATGAAATGTTTCATCCTACTCCCCATAATTGGGGTCATCTTTTAATTTAAAATCCTCATTTTCCACTCCATTATGTCATGGGTTCCTTCTATCTTGATGGCGACCTCCCTGACTATCACGTTCAGGGTTTGCTCTAAATCTTATTCCTCAAACTAGCTTTCGTCTAAGATCTCATCCTTACGCTCTTGAACTTTCGGAACCCAAATTCTATAGGAATACCTCATTATTCCCTTATCATCTTTCTCGATATTAACCTCTTATCTATTTGTTGGCTCTCTGCCTTCATTCATAACTTTTTCTGGCAAAATATGATCTTTTCCAATAATTCGGGCTGTATTGCTACCTCAAACAGCTTTTCGGTACCGGCTCCGGTTACCTTCACTACTATTTCCATTTTCTCAAAATCTCTTATAAACTCTCCAAAAGACATTATCATCTTGAGTCTCTCCTTTTTACTAAGGGCATCAGCCACCATATTGGCTTACCCCGAATGATAAAGAATCTGCCAATCATAATTCTTGATTAGCTCTAACCGCCTCCTCTGGCGTATGTTGAGCTCTTTCTACGTAAGAATGTACTAGAGCACTTATGGCTTAGGTAATTCTCGCACTTCTCTCCATACAAGTAGTGCCTCCAATCTTTAGGGTAAAACTATTGCCACGAGCCTAAGCTCATGGGCGGTGATATCAAATTTCATATTACCTTAATTGTCTTGACGCAGACGCGGTTATCTTGCTGTGCTAAGAAGCACCCTAATTCCTTATGCGAAGCGTCACTTACAAATCACAAAATCTCCTTTTTCCATCCGGCAATGCCAACATAGGGGCCGTCACCAACCTTTGCTTCAGTTCTTAAAAGCTGTTCTCGCATTTCTCTGTCTATTCGAACTTCTCAGTCTTATGAGTAAGCCACGTTAAAGGGGCTACTATCTTTACAAACTTGAACGAACCTCTGGTAGTGACCGGCCAATCCTACCTCTGGTAGTCGACCCAACCAGGGTCATCAATTCATCAGTGGTCCTTTATCCAATCTCGTCAGAATCCTCCATGGGATCCTCCTCAGCAACTATCCCTTCTAGGACAACATCCTCAACCGCTACATCCTCAATATCAACATCATCCGGTCCTGCGTTAGGACGCTCTATTGGATCCACAATCTGATCTCCAATTAGTAATAAAACATCATCGCGTTGATGTTCCTCAACTTCAGGGTTCGGAGTCTCGCTACCATATACGATAACGAACTACGCTTCTATCGCTACATTTATAAGGGTTCCCATAAGGGTTTGAACTGTCAGTACTACGTTAGGTAGTCCGACTATGAACTTGGCAAGAGTTCTTATTATCTTAGTGAACTTATTATCTTAACGTCCCATCATCTCTGAGGTTTATAACGCTTGGCTCTGATACCATTTCTGTAACACCCCCAGATCCGGGGTCGGGGATCCGGGTCGTCACGGTCTTTCTTTCCACAATATCACTTCACTTAATTAATAATAAATAACCTTATGCTGTGACCCCACGCTAACACACACCACAACCCGTTATAGTCTCAGAGATGAAATTTAAATAAGTACAAGTCTTTGAATCCACAATTTAAAAATTATTACAACCCGAAATGA
Organism: Apium graveolens; assembly: GCF_009905375.1. Classification (NCBI taxonomy): domain Eukaryota; kingdom Viridiplantae; phylum Streptophyta; class Magnoliopsida; order Apiales; family Apiaceae; genus Apium; species Apium graveolens. The sequence goes on along the minus strand of NC_133650.1, from coordinate 166,957,831 downwards.
TTACTTGATAAATTTACAGTTAATTGCCATTATCTGCCACAAGTTATAATTATACATAATTGATTCTCAAAAGTAGATGGTCTGATCTACAATAGATCTACCTCTGCAGCTATAGCAGCTACAACATCAACGGGAAGACGCGGGACGCTTCCCACGCGCTTGCGCTGGGTCTGCTGGAGTCTGGCCATCTTTCCTAACTGTTGTTGTGTGATGAAGAAATAAAGCAAGGGTGAGCAGCAAGCCCACCAAAATAATATGTATAATGATTTACAATATATGAGCCTACTCATAATACTCATGAAAGTCTTGGTCAAAAGAAATGAACCAAGTTTGATATCTTAATGCGATGAAGTCGCAAAATATTCAGTATATATACATATATACTTTTCAAAATATTGGAAGTCCTCTTCCATGCATAATATACACAAAGTCCCAGTGTATAACTGTATATAAAAAAATATCGTTGCAAGGTGATCTCATATATCTAACCTTGTCTCAACGTTTTTCTGAAAATCTTTGTCATTCATAAGACAATTATTAATTAGATATAAGTTTAAAGATGAAGTTACCAAATACTTCACTACACTTATATCATTCCCAAATACTACTTGAACTACCACCGTTCAAGTTATAATCAATTTCAAAAGTTCATCCCACTGATGAGACCACAAGATAAGACTTGAATAGATTCAATCTTTGAAATATTATTGAATGAAAAAGTTATGAGATACTTTATTTAGTCCCGATATATATATATATATCCACATACATATATATCCCGAAAACATTTCCTGGAACCTCTGTTATGTGAAGTATGAACAGAGTTCGAAACATCCAATGAATTTTGGAAAGGAAAAGAATTTTGGCATAAACCCGATATCTTGCTGATCAGGCAAAGATACCAATAAGTAACCTTTTCTACTAGTAGATGGACGAATTCCCCACTGGTCATCACCCTGGTCATAATTAAGACCTATGCTGGACTGCCACTCAGCCACTTATGCATTTGATGGACTCCCACTGAGCCACTTACACAATAATAGACCGTACCCCGGCCTGTCGCTTATGCCGACTCAATGAGAGGGGCTTACTTCCCGAACGTTGGGCAAGTAATCAATTCATTTACCAAATCTGCAACCTTGTTGCGAATATAAAATACACCACAGAGCCGGATTCCCCAGGTTTTGAGCGAGTATTTAAATCCCCTTTAAAAAGGAAGATCTTAAATATAAAAATGAGTTTTGGGATCCGCTCTGACTTTTAAAAATCATTTTGAAGACTCGAAAACACTTTAAAGAGTGTTTGGAGTAAGGCTGATTTAATGAAGTAAATCAGTCCCCAGAATATTTTAGAAAATGACTGAATATTATTATTTAAATAATATTCCCATAAAGAATAATCTTTATAAAAATACTTGAAGTAGAAGTATTAAAGCTTATACTTGAAATAAACATTAAATAACCAAAGATATACTTATATGAAAGTATTATCTTTAGTTGAATAATCGAAAATAAGTTTGATTATTAACACCTTATTCTTTAATAAAATAAAGAATATATCTCAGCAAATAATCGGAGTCATAGATCCTCAAATGAATATTCAAATAATATTCAATAAATAAAATAAGCTGAGTCATAATACCTCGAATGAATATTATAAATAATATTCATTAAATAAAATAAAGGAGTCATACATCCTCAAATGAATATTCAAATAATATTCAATAAATAATGTAAAGGAGTCATACGCCTTCGAATAATATTTGAAATAATATTCAATAATAAAATAAAGTTAAAGTTATCGAATAAACCTTATTCGATTAATAGTTTTAAAAACTATATCCATATATATATATATATATATATATAAATAAATATATATATATATATATATATACTCGGGAACATCGACTCCCGGTTTAGAAATATGTTCACCTTTTATCCCCTATACTAAGGGTATACGCAACTACTTGCTTATTTCTAGCATAGGTATTATGCAACTATAAGCATTGAAATCAACAGATAGATAACCAGATTACGAAACAGACATGCATATATACCATATTAGCATGCTCCAATATATCGCAAAATTTGCTAATAACAATCATGCAATATTACAAGATAATGCATATACATATATTTACATCACAACAACAGTATAACGGGTAGAAAACTTGCCTGAGCGACTGGGGTTACGAATGGCTCGGGACGAGTCTGATAACCTATAAACAACAAGTAAGTTGGAATTAAACCAAAGTCACTTGTGAATCTATACTTTAACTAACTTAGACTCTAACGCTTGTTTTGCGCTCACTGATTCGCTTAAGTCACTCGGGTACCCTCGGCTCCACCATTTTTAATAATTTAACCTTTATGAGTTTTAAAGTGATTCCTTCGCGAGTGACTTACCAACTGCCTAAAACACTTACCATAAATGTTTCATGCATTAATTAACCCTTTTTGGTCTTTAACCTATGTTTCAAAGTAAGGCGAGGGGAAAAGTTTCGTTCGCGAAACGCCGTTACTTGAAACGGTCGTTTCTCCTAAACCGTAAATCGGAATCGAACGAACTACATATCAAAACGAAGCTCGTAACATGAGCTATCTAAACATGGCAGTGGTCACAATTTAGCAGGGGGTTCTCGGGTCCTAATGCTATGCACAAAAACAGTCCAAAGAAAATCGGACGTTACGACGGCTATGTTTACGCGATTTCCCATTTTTTAAACTACCCACAATCAACACAAACCATCCTCAAATCCAACACACAACAAACACCCATCCTTATCACATCATAACAACCCCAACCAATTCAATTTAACCATTCATACTTATGCTTAAACTTTACTTTAATCATTCTTAAGTTTCTTTAAATCAAAACCACAAAATTACCATTTCATTTCACTACCATTCCAAATCTCAAACTCTAATCATAACAACAACTACAATAACATCCTACTCATCAAAATCACCTTATAATATATATGAACCTAGGGTTTGAAAATGGTATACCTTCCTTGAAGTGGTGGGTTGAGCTAGGAAGCCTTAAGAAGCTTGGAGAAGCCTTAGGAAAGCTTGGATCTTCAAGAAAAACAAGAAAAGGTTCAAGTTAAAAACTTGAAAACACTATTCATTGTCTTCTTCATTGATTAAATGGAGAAGTTAGAGAAAGAATTAATGGCTTAAACTCATGATATAGCCATAACTAAGCATAAAGATGGTTAGGGAATTTTCTTACCAATTAAGGATGCTTGGATCTTGATTTTGAGAATTTTAGCTTTGAAAAAAAGTGAAAAGCCGAGAGCTAGGTGATGAACAAATGCCTTGGCTGATTTTTTGATTTTGATGAAATGATTTGCTAGTTGGTTGGCTTGGTTTTGTTTTTGATTTAGCAAATTACCACCTTGCCCTTGAATTTGTGTGGTCCTAAATCAACCACACCTCCTTCCTTCCATGTCATGCTTATGTCACCCTTATGATGTCATCCTCCCTTCCTTGTCTCCTTTCTATTGGTTGGATGACATCATTCCCATTAATCCCTTTGATTAACTTCCTAATCGTTTGCCTAATGACCGCTGATCTGTTGTACGGTTCGCTTAACTTTCGTTCTCGTTTATCGTTTGAAGGATCATACCCGGGATCTTATTACTTAGGTTCCCTTAACCTTTCTCAATACATTATATTCCTTTTTATGATCCTCTATTATAATCCTTTAATTTAAATCCTTTTTATTCTGTTACCTTATACTCAATTCTCTCCGTATCTTATGGATTTCCGGGAAAAACCAAAGTGTTCGGAATTGGATTCTGACGATCTTTACATACACTTATATACCACATAGAGTACTAATAATATCCCATAAGATCAATAACAGAACCCCTACATAGCGTGGCATGAAAAGTTTTCTCATTCAGCAAAAACACTATTCATAAAGGGTTTCAAAAATTCCCAAAAATTGGGGTTATTACAGTCTCCCCTCCTTAAAAGGATTCCGTCCCAGAATCAGATAGAAAACAAATGGGGACACTCTCTTAGCATCACACTTTCTAACTCTCGAGTCAATTTTCCCACATTGTGGTTCTACCACCAAACTCTGCCTAGTTTGATAATCCTTCTCCTAAGCACTTGTCCCTTTTCACTCTATAACCCTTCCTGGTTGCTCCATATAGGTTACGTCGGGTTGCATATCTATGCGCTCATATGCCTCTATTCATCTGGCATCTAAATTACACTTCCTTAACATTGATACGTGAAACACGTTACGAACTTGCTACAGGTTCTGGGTTAAGGCTAGCTCATATGCTAACTTCCCAAACGTCTTAATATATCCAAGGGTCCAACAAATTGTAGACTTAGCTTTCCTTTCTTTCCGAACCTCATCAATCCTTTCCAAGGGATACCTATAACATTACTAGGTCCCCTATTTCATACTCTTTATCCTTTCGTGTCAAATCAACATACTTATCATGTCCATCTTGGGCTACTACCAGTCGTCCTCTGATTAGTTCTATCATATCCTTGGTCCTTTGGACTACTGCGGGTCCGAGCATCTTGCGCTCTACAACTTCATCCTAACATAAGGGAGATCGAAATTGTCTTCCCTCAAGGATCTCATAAGGCGACATCTCGATAATGACATATGATCTATTGTCGTAAGATAACTCAATCCGAATTAAGTGATCATTCCAATTTCTTTCAAGTCTATTGCACAGACTCTCATCATAGCTTCTAATCATTAGAGCTCTTGCTCCTCAATACCCCTTCTTTTCCAGTTCGTAATCGCTATCACCTTCCGTTCCTAATATTATACTGGTCATACTTTTGCTCGCTAGCGTTCTATAACCCTTTAATAACCACGTCAACCTTAGTATCACGAATGTATTCCCATTCCGCATACTACCACCACTTTATTACTCCTTTTTTTTCAGCTGTTTCTATTTTCCAAAATTTGATCAATCAAATAGAAGTAAAGGAATTTGTTGAGAGATCACTATGATCATGAACACTTGTTATATCGCATAGTTAGTACAGAAGGTGGCCAGCCTTTAGTACTTGACAAGCAATTAAACAATAGCTGGTATCCTACTAGGCTTCTATCACACAGATAGATAGTCATTCGGCAATACCTCCCCTTTCTGGAAGGGTTGTTCTTCTCAGATTACATGAAATGAAAAGAAGAGAAAAGAACGAATTGAAAAGAATTGTATATTCATAAAAATTTTATTGCCATAAAATATCTGGCTTGGAATCTACCTCTGAACTATAGAGGTTTGTCATAGAAGAATAAAACATATATGTATTTATATCCGCATCAAGTATTATAGCATCGCATTTCACGTGCCTAAATATTTTCGCTATCCCGTCCATCATTCTATGGACCCATGCTCTTCCTCGAGCTTATACACAATTACCTTTAAAACTCCCTCGACATCGAAAATCGAATCTGGGATCTCATTCTAGACATCATCGTTACTAGAATTCTATGCTTGCACCGCAACCTTCCTCGTATAATAATACGACTCCCTATTGATAAGAAAGAATAATGATTCACTAGGTAGACACTCTACTTAATTAGTCTATCGATGATAACTTATACACTACCACGACCCGATTAGTGGTACTCAATCTCAACACCCATTCCAATACAACTCTCACGGTTGTAATCAGCTCGATACTCGCAGAATCATTGCTGCCTTACTATGGTCCACCACTGACCTACTGTCGTCATTCACATTCCATGAAATCTTAATAGCTAACCATATGGAGTCCATACATGTCGTATCAAATCCTTCTAAGGAGGTAACATAATCACCATTCACGATTCATGAAGAACACTCCTGATTCTGACATACATACATGACATGAAGCAGATAAAATTGCAGAAGAGTTTCACTCAAAGCAACGATAGCAGGCTAATACCATTTTTAATCATATGCCTTCGATAGAAGACTTAACTCAAAGGTTCGTTTAGTCCTTTTGGAAACATGGTCCTGGCTTATCCCCAGATAGGACCTCCTAAGATAGATAGCCCGTTCATGGCGATTACACGAATGAAACCTTTACCTACTACTATTACGGTTGGGTATTGCACCGTCATCAGAAGGAATGTCAATCTTCCAAACCATAATTCAACCTTCACATTTCTAACCATCATCACTGTATTCTTTTGGCACACGCGCCTATAATTATCCACTTACCTTTAAAGTGTCGGCCACCTCTTTGGCCTTTCCTGATAGTAAAATTTCCTTACAGTCAATGTCTTTTTAACCACCTCCAAATAAATTTTCTACCTTATTTCCGATCACTGCTTGAGTGAAGATGTTTTCCTTAATATCTGATGAGTAAAAAAAAAAATCACCATTTTTCCATAAGTTATTGCCTCAGTCTTTAGAGGTTAATCACTGTCACGACTGACTCTCAATCATACTTAGAACATCTTTTATCCTAGGCCCTAATTGCCCTGAACAATTTCGACCATTACTGGTTCGATCCATACTTTCTCGTGGTTTAACACGTGCCCCACTTGGCAACATCATAATTACGTCATATTTCCTTTATCAACATTTCTATTCTTGAGAATTTCGAATATTACCTTTCTCCTTGTAAAACCTCTAAGGTTATCCTTCAATCGTTCCTCCTGTATTCCCTAGATACAGGGCATATTAAAATACCATTTACTATTACTAGAACCATTGTCTATATACTTCTGAAAAATTTCTCCACTGATTCTTAAAGGTTGTTGCTACATTAACCCTTTCCAAATCATACTGTCAAAACTCATACTGTCCCTATTAAGGGTGAAATTCCAACCTTTATGCATTCCCCTAGGATTCATTTTAAGTTACCGATGTTCTATCCTTAATTCCACCTTTAAAAGGTACCTGCATCCTTCCATGGATAAATCAAGTCATATATCCCTGATAAGGGTGTCTTATTCAATCATTCCCACCTCGATAGTCTATACCTAACTTCATAATAGCATCCTTATTCAAATTGAGGTCAATCCATATGGCCTCCAAAAGTTAACAATGGTCATCCACTTTTCTTTCTTGATTTGGTAATGATAACATGGATGTTCTGGAAGATATTGGTCATGTTCAACGTGAACTTCTTCTTAATAATTCCTTATTTACTTTTGTTGTTTATCTCAACAGTCATCTCAATGTTGGGATATCTTTCATATCTGGCGTCTCCCTTTCTGGGTATCATGCCACCGGTCTTACACTTTACCTTCTTGAAGGTCACTTCCTTCACCCAATTTTCTTAATTTCTTACTTTCTTGTCTCCTCAGTCTATCCGCGTCTCATTATTTATCCTTCGAATTATCTCAAGGTTTCCTCGAATCTTCCCAACTTACAGGGGATAAAATATATGTATCTCTTATACCTTCAACCATCAATTTAACTCATGGTAAATCACTCTCATCCGGACGATTACCTACTTTTCTATTTCTATTTCTACGAGTCTTTAGGGTTTCCTCATACCCAACTCCCTTATCATTCCTCAAACTCTCTTGCCTTTATATTCCTTTCTCTTATCGTTATTTCATGAACCAACACAACATAAGCATTGATTTCAAACATCCCGTCATTCTGGATTCGTGTCTTCAGAACGAATCTTGATAACTTTTACAACTTAGATTCATAATTCATCATACTCGTCTGCCTTTGTTCTGGCTCTTAAGCTTTTACACTATCTCCATAACCTTGGGAAGTACTTTCCTGAAAACAATTGACTGAACTTAAATCAGTTTATTATAATCTCTTGCTCCGTGCCTTCCTTGGCCTTTCACCAGCGGGTGGTCTCTCTCTTAGGAGGGTAAGTGACAAAATAGTCTTTTGTGATTCGTCAATCATTTAGAATCTCAACTGATTCCTCTATTTCCTTTAGCCAGGCTATTGCCTCGACTGGGTCAACTTGTTCCTTGGAACTCTGAGAGCTTTTTTTTTTTTTTTTTTTTTTTTTTTTTTTTTTTGAAAGAATTTCCCACCGCACTGTCTCCTCAAGGTGGTGGTTGGGGATAATAGTCTAAGTTCTTTTTAGACAGGTCTATGAATTGCCGTATAGGAGTACCGTCTCGGGTCTCCTTTCCTTACTCGACTTTCTATTTCCTTAGTATGAAATGTTTCATCCTACTCCCCATAATTGGGGTCATCTTTTAATTTAAAATCCTCATTTTCCACTCCATTATGTCATGGGTTCCTTCTATCTTGATGGCGACCTCCCTGACTATCACGTTCAGGGTTTGCTCTAAATCTTATTCCTCAAACTAGCTTTCGTCTAAGATCTCATCCTTACGCTCTTGAACTTTCGGAACCCAAATTCTATAGGAATACCTCATTATTCCCTTATCATCTTTCTCGATATTAACCTCTTATCTATTTGTTGGCTCTCTGCCTTCATTCATAACTTTTTCTGGCAAAATATGATCTTTTCCAATAATTCGGGCTGTATTGCTACCTCAAACAGCTTTTCGGTACCGGCTCCGGTTACCTTCACTACTATTTCCATTTTCTCAAAATCTCTTATAAACTCTCCAAAAGACATTATCATCTTGAGTCTCTCCTTTTTACTAAGGGCATCAGCCACCATATTGGCTTACCCCGAATGATAAAGAATCTGCCAATCATAATTCTTGATTAGCTCTAACCGCCTCCTCTGGCGTATGTTGAGCTCTTTCTACGTAAGAATGTACTAGAGCACTTATGGCTTAGGTAATTCTCGCACTTCTCTCCATACAAGTAGTGCCTCCAATCTTTAGGGTAAAACTATTGCCACGAGCCTAAGCTCATGGGCGGTGATATCAAATTTCATATTACCTTAATTGTCTTGACGCAGACGCGGTTATCTTGCTGTGCTAAGAAGCACCCTAATTCCTTATGCGAAGCGTCACTTACAAATCACAAAATCTCCTTTTTCCATCCGGCAATGCCAACATAGGGGCCGTCACCAACCTTTGCTTCAGTTCTTAAAAGCTGTTCTCGCATTTCTCTGTCTATTCGAACTTCTCAGTCTTATGAGTAAGCCACGTTAAAGGGGCTACTATCTTTACAAACTTGAACGAACCTCTGGTAGTGACCGGCCAATCCTACCTCTGGTAGTCGACCCAACCAGGGTCATCAATTCATCAGTGGTCCTTTATCCAATCTCGTCAGAATCCTCCATGGGATCCTCCTCAGCAACTATCCCTTCTAGGACAACATCCTCAACCGCTACATCCTCAATATCAACATCATCCGGTCCTGCGTTAGGACGCTCTATTGGATCCACAATCTGATCTCCAATTAGTAATAAAACATCATCGCGTTGATGTTCCTCAACTTCAGGGTTCGGAGTCTCGCTACCATATACGATAACGAACTACGCTTCTATCGCTACATTTATAAGGGTTCCCATAAGGGTTTGAACTGTCAGTACTACGTTAGGTAGTCCGACTATGAACTTGGCAAGAGTTCTTATTATCTTAGTGAACTTATTATCTTAACGTCCCATCATCTCTGAGGTTTATAACGCTTGGCTCTGATACCATTTCTGTAACACCCCCAGATCCGGGGTCGGGGATCCGGATCGTCACGGTCTTTCTTTCCACAATATCACTTCACTTAATTAATAATAAATAACCTTATGCTGTGACCCCACGCTAACACACACCACAACCCGTTATAGTCTCAGAGATGAAATTTAAATAAGTACAAGTCTTTGAATCCACAATTTAAAAATTATTACAACCCGAAATGATTACTTGATAAATTTACAGTTAATTGCCATTATCTGCCACAAGTTATAATTATACATAATTGATTCTCAAAAGTAGATGGTCTGATCTACAATAGATCTACCTCTGCAGCTATAGCAGCTACAACATCAACGGGAAGACGCGGGACGCTTCCCACGCGCTTGCGCTGGGTCTGCTGGAGTCTGGCCATCTTTCCTAACTGTTGTTGTGTGATGAAGAAATAAAGCAAGGGTGAGCAGCAAGCCCACCAAAATAATATGTATAATGATTTACAATATATGAGCCTACTCATAATACTCATGAAAGTCTTGGTCAAAAGAAATGAACCAAGTTTGATATCTTAATGCGATGAAGTCGCAAAATATTCAGTATATATACATATATACTTTTCAAAATATTGGAAGTCCTCTTCCATGCATAATATACACAAAGTCCCAGTGTATAACTGTATATAAAAAAATATCGTTGCAAGGTGATCTCATATATCTAACCTTGTCTCAACGTTTTTCTGAAAATCTTTGTCATTCATAAGACAATTATTAATTAGATATAAGTTTAAAAGATGAAGTTACCAAATACTTCACTACACTTATATCATTCCCAAATACTACTTGAACTACCACCGTTCAAGTTATAATCAATTTCAAAAGTTCATCCCACTGATGAGACCACAAGATAAGACTTGAATAGATTCAATCTTTGAAATATTATTGAATGAAAAAGTTATGAGATACTTTATTTAGTCCCGATATATATATATATATCCACATACATATATATCCCGAAAACATTTCCTGGAACCTCTGTTATGTGAAGTATGAACAGAGTTCGAAACATCCAATGAATTTTGGAAAGGAAAAGAATTTTGGCATAAACCCGATATCTTGCTGATCAGGCAAAGATACCAATAAGTAACCTTTTCTACTAGTAGATGGACGAATTCCCCACTGGTCATCACCCTGGTCATAATTAAGACCTATGCTGGACTGCCACTCAGCCACTTATGCATTTGATGGACTCCCACTGAGCCACTTACACAATAATAGACCGTACCCCGGCCTGTCGCTTATGCCGACTCAATGAGAGGGGCTTACTTCCCGAACGTTGGGCAAGTAATCAATTCATTTACCAAATCTGCAACCTTGTTGCGAATATAAAATACACCACAGAGCCGGATTCCCCAGGTTTTGAGCGAGTATTTAAATCCCCTTTAAAAAGGAAGATCTTAAATATAAAAATGAGTTTTGGGATCCGCTCTGACTTTTAAAAATCATTTTGAAGACTCGAAAACACTTTAAAGAGTGTTTGGAGTAAGGCTGATTTAATGAAGTAAATCAGTCCCCAGAATATTTTAGAAAATGACTGAATATTATTATTTAAATAATATTCCCATAAAGAATAATCTTTATAAAAATACTTGAAGTAGAAGTATTAAAGCTTATACTTGAAATAAACATTAAATAACCAAAGATATACTTATATGAAAGTATTATCTTTAGTTGAATAATCGAAAATAAGTTTGATTATTAACACCTTATTCTTTAATAAAATAAAGAATATATCTCAGCAAATAATCGGAGTCATAGATCCTCAAATGAATATTCAAATAATATTCAATAAATAAAATAAGCTGAGTCATAATACCTCGAATGAATATTATAAATAATATTCATTAAATAAAATAAAGGAGTCATACATCCTCAAATGAATATTCAAATAATATTCAATAAATAATGTAAAGGAGTCATACGCCTTCGAATAATATTTGAAATAATATTCAATAATAAAATAAAGTTAAAGTTATCGAATAAACCTTATTCGATTAATAGTTTTAAAAACTATATCCATATATATATATATATATATATAAATAAATATATATATATATATATATACTCGGGAACATCGACTCCCGGTTTAGAAATATGTTCACCTTTTATCCCCTATACTAAGGGTATACGCAACTACTTGCTTATTTCTAGCATAGGTATTATGCAACTATAAGCATTGAAATCAACAGATAGATAACCAGATTACGAAACAGACATGCATATATACCATATTAGCATGCTCCAATATATCGCAAAATTTGCTAATAACAATCATGCAATATCACAAGATAATGCATATACATATATTTACATCACAACAACAGTATAACGGGTAGAAAACTTGCCTGAGCGACTGGGGTTACGAATGGCTCGGGACGAGTCTGATAACCTATAAACAACAAGTAAGTTGGAATTAAACCAAAGTCACTTGTGAATCTATACTTTAACTAACTTAGACTCTAACGCTTGTTTTGCGCTCACTGATTCGCTTAAGTCACTCGGGTACCCTCGGCTCCACCATTTTTAATAATTTAACCTTTATGAGTTTTAAAGTGATTCCTTCGCGAGTGACTTACCAACTGCCTAAAACACTTACCATAAATGTTTCATGCATTAATTAACCCTTTTTGGTCTTTAACCTATGTTTCAAAGTAAGGCGAGGGGAAAAGTTTCGTTCGCGAAACGCCGTTACTTGAAACGGTCGTTTCTCCTAAACCGTAAATCGGAATCGAACGAACTACATATCAAAACGAAGCTCGTAACATGAGCTATCTAAACATGGCAGTGGTCACAATTTAGCAGGGGGTTCTCGGGTCCTAATGCTATGCACAAAAACAGTCCAAAGAAAATCGGACGTTACGACGGCTATGTTTACGCGATTTCCCATTTTTTAAACTACCCACAATCAACACAAACCATCCTCAAATCCAACACACAACAAACACCCATCCTTATCACATCATAACAACCCCAACCAATTCAATTTAACCATTCATACTTATGCTTAAACTTTACTTTAATCATTCTTAAGTTTCTTTAAATCAAAACCACAAAATTACCATTTCATTTCACTACCATTCCAAATCTCAAACTCTAATCATAACAATAACTACAATAACATCCTACTCATCAAAATCACCTTATAATATATATGAACCTAGGGTTTGAAAATGGTATACCTTCCTTGAAGTGGTGGGTTGAGCTAGGAAGCCTTAAGAAGCTTGGAGAAGCCTTAGGAAAGCTTGGATCTTCAAGAAAAACAAGAAAAGGTTCAAGTTAAAAACTTGAAAACACTATTCATTGTCTTCTTCATTGATTAAATGGAGAAGTTAGAGAAAGAATTAATGGCTTAAACTCATGATATAGCCATAACTAAGCATAAAGATGGTTAGGGAATTTTCTTACCAATTAAGGATGCTTGGATCTTGATTTTGAGAATTTTAGCTTTGAAAAAAAGTGAAAAGCCGAGAGCTAGGTGATGAACAAATGCCTTGGCTGATTTTTTGATTTTGATGAAATGATTTGCTAGTTGGTTGGCTTGGTTTTGTTTTTGATTTAGCAAATTACCACCTTGCCCTTGAATTTGTGTGGTCCTAAATCAACCACACCTCCTTCCTTCCATGTCATGCTTATGTCACCCTTATGATGTCATCCTCCCTTCCTTGTCTCCTTTCTATTGGTTGGATGACATCACTCCCATTAATCCCTTTGATTAACTTCCTAATCGTTTGCCTAATGACCGCTGATCTGTTGTACGGTTCGCTTAACTTTCGTTCTCGTTTATCGTTTGAAGGATCATACCCGGGATCTTATTACTTAGGTTCCCTTAACCTTTCTCAATACATTATATTCCTTTTTATGATCCTCTATTATAATCCTTTAATTTAAATCCTTTTTATTCTGTTACCTTATACTCAATTCTCTCCGTATCTTATGGATTTCCGGGAAAAACCAAAGTGTTCGGAATTGGATTCTGACGATCTTTACATACACTTATATACCACATAGAGTACTAATAATATCCCATAAGATCAATAACAGAACCCCTACATAGCGTGGCATGAAAAGTTTTCTCATTCAGCAAAAACACTATTCATAAAGGGTTTCAAAAATTCCCAAAAATTGGGGTTATTACACAAGCAGTCTGCACAGCTTCAGCCCAGAAATAGGTTGGAAGCTTTGCTTCTTCAAGCATTGTACGTGCAGCTTAAATGAGAGTTCTATTCTTTCTTTCAACAACTCCATTTTGCTGTGGAGTTCCAGGAGCAGAGAATTCCTGCTTGATTCCATGATTTTTACAGAACTCTTCCATTATCAGATTCTTGAACTCAGTGCCATTATCACTTCTTATTGTCTTCACAGAATCTTTGACCAATTTATCCAGTTGTTTGACATAATCAATCAAGATAGATGCAGTTTCACTTTTTGTGTGCAAGAAATACACCCATGTGTATCTGGTGAACTCATCCACTATGACCATAACATATTTCTTCTTTGCAATAGACATGATATTTACTGGACCAAATAGATCAACATGTAGTAGGTGATAAGGCTCAAGAATTGATGATTCAGTCTTGCTCTTGAATGAAGATTTTCTTTGTTTAGCCTTCTGACATGAATCATAAAGGCCATCAGGAGCAAATACTGACTTTAGCAGTCCTCTCACAAGATCTTTCTTGACCAGCTCATTTATATTGTTGAAATTTAAATGTGAGAGTTTCTTGTGCCAATTCCAGCTTTCTTCAATTGATGCTCTACTCATCAGACAGATTGCAGAACCATCAGTACTTGTTGAAAGCTTAGCTTCATAAATGTTACCACGCCTGTATCCTTTCAGAAAAACTTTGCCTGTAGATTTACTCACAACTTCACAGTGTTCTTCAAAGAAATCAACATGATAACCTCTGTCACAGATTTAACTTATACTCAGCAGATTGTGTTTAAGTCCTGAGACCAGAGCTACTTCTTTAATGATGACATTCCCAAGATTGATATTGCCATATCCCAATGTTTTTCAAATGTTGCCATCTCCATAAGAAACACTTGGGCCAGCTTTCTCCACAAAGTCTGATAGCAGGGCTTTATTTCCAGTCATATATCCTGAACATCCACTGTCCAGAACTAGGATGTTTTTCCTGTTGCCCTGCAATCACAAAGACCACTAATGATTAGTTTTAAGGACCCAGACTTGCTTGGATCCTTTGGCCTTATCAAGTTTGTTAACATTTGCAGCGGATTTAGCATCTGAGTTTATGTTAACATTTTTCTTATCAGAACTTACACTATCAGACTTTGAATCAGAATTTATACTAGAAGGAACAATGGCAACTTTCTTTAAAGAAGGTTTTATTTGATAATAATCATAGTACAAACTATGATATTCCTTACAAGTATAAATGGAATGCCATAAACTACCACAATGAAAACAAGGATTTTGTGGCTTATATCTAACAGACTGACTCTTAACTCCCGACTTTGAAGGTAAGGAGTTTATATTCTTATTCTTCCTGCAAAAAGAGGCCAGATGGTTAGAACTTCCACAGTTATGACACGTTTTCCTAGGAGCTTTAGGAGCAGGCTTATAATCATTGCTTTTATTCACACCTTCCTTTCCATTCCTATTTTTCCTAGGTGATTTTACCTTGTTTGCGTTCTTAACATCTTTCAGCTTACGCTTAAGCTGCTTTTTACTCATTAAGCCTATATTTACTTCAGCTGTCTTTTCCTGTTTTAGTTTTTCAGAAGTTAATCCCTTTTTAACTTCTGATTTCTCATTATCAGACTTTACAGTTACAAACTTAACAGGTTTTAACTTTGGCTTTTGCTTAACAACAACAGGCTTAATTTCTATAGTTCCTTTATCATTCTTATCCTCTCCATAACCTAAGCCCTATTTCCAGTTTTCACTACTTAGAAAATTTTGAGTTGTTCTGCCAGAGTTAGTCCAAGTCCTGATAACCTCTCTTTCCTTTTCTAACTCAGTTTTTAGAGATTCGTTCATTTTTAGCACTTCATCCCTAACATAAAAAGCATCATCTCTATCTTTCTGAGTTTGATGGAACATAACTAACTCTTTTTCTAAGAAATCATTTCTTTTCTTAAAAGCAAGATTTTCAGAAGTTAATCTTTCACATGTTAAAGTTTGATCTCTATAACTAACAAACATGGTTTTAAGATATCTTCTCAACTCATTAATATCATCAGTATGAAAAGCATAAGTAGTCTAAGGTACCTTTGATTCAGCAGCTTCAGAACTGCTCTCAACACTTGCTTTATCAGAATTTGCCATCAAAGCATAATTCTCCTCACTTTCAGGGTCTGAGGTGTCTGTCAAGCTTTTCTTCTTTGTGACAAGAGCCTTGCCTTTGTCACTCTTCACTTTCTTGCAATCAGGAGATATGTGGCCTTTTTCACCACAGTTATAGCATTTGACATTGGTATAATCTCCTCTGTCAGACTTTCCTCCTCTGCCCTCAGATCTTCTGAAATTCTTCTTATCAGAACTTGTGCCTTTCCTGGAAAACTTCTTTCCCTTCCTGAACTTCCTGTATGCAATCTTTGTGATCCCTTTCACCATAAGAGCACACAGCTTCATCATCTCCTCATCAGCATCAGTCTCAGGCAAGCTTTCAGATTCTGAGTCATCATCACTTTCAGAACTTGATGACTCAGTATCGGACTTTGTGAAAAGAGCTTTACTCTTATCTTTCCTTGAGGTAGCTACCTTGGGGGATTCTTTTTCATCCTTAAGAGCAACCGTCCTTGACTTTCCTCCTTTCCTCTTGCTTCTTTGTTCCATCTCAAGTTCATGAGTCTTGAGCATTCCATAAATTTCATCAAGAGTTGTTTCATCAAGATTGTAGTTGTCTCTTATTGTTGTAGCCTTAAAATCCCAGCATTCAGGAAGAGCTAATAGGAATTTAAGGTTTGAATCTTCAAGATCATACTCCTTATTAACCAGTGACAAATCATTCAAGAGTTTGACAAATCTATCATATAAATCAGTCAATGACTCATTAGCCTTTGAGTCAAAGTGTTCATACTCTTGAGTGAGTATTGTCTTCCTGTTCTTCTTAATTATATTAGTTCCCTGACACCTTGTTTCCAGAGCATCCCATATCTTCTTTGCAGTCTTGCAGTTAATTACCCTGTTTGACATTACATTATCAATGGCACTATGCAGTAAGTGTCGTACCTTAGCATCCTTAGCAATTGATGCGATATCTTCAGCAGTGTAATCACTCTTCTCCTTTGGTACAGTCTTTGCTGCTTCACCTGCAACTGCAACAGCGAGCTTGGTTGGTTTGTGAGGTCCTTCCTTGATTCTATCAAGATATTCTGGATCTGTAGCTTCCAGAAACATGGTCATCCTCACCTTCCATATGGCATATTCAGATGATCTCAATATGGGAACTCTGATGGTTTCATACCGACTTTGAATTTGTGTCTTTGGAGGTTCTTCAGTTTTGGTGGGCTTAGCTGGAGTTTCTGTGTCAGACATGATTGTGTTTGGATCTTAAACTGTTTGCTCGTTAACAGATAGGCTCTGATACCACTTGTTAGGTCACACACACACTGTAGAGGGGTTGAATACAGTGTAAAGTACAATCAAATCGAACTTTAATAACTCAAGTAACAGAAAACAAACTTTATTGAAACAATAAACTATGTTACAGTATGGAACTGTTACCTCTCAGTGATGAACAAATATCACGAGAGCTGCTAGGGTTACAATGAATAATCTTCTCGAATATGATAACACTTATAGTGTAAACCCTATGTCTGTGTTTATATACTACACAGTTACAAGATAATCGCTAATTGATATGGAATATAATTCTGCTTCCTAAAATATATCAATCAGATATCTTTTCTTCCAAGTATTCTATTGTAATAACCCCAATTTTTGAGAAATTTTGAAACCCTTATGAATAGTGTTTTTGCTGAACGAGAAAACTTTTCATGCCACGCTATGTAGGGGTTCTGTTATTGATCTTATGGGATATTATTAGTACTCTATGAAGTATATAAGTGTATGTAAAGATCGTCAGAATCCAATTCCGAACACTTTGGTTTTTCCCGGAAATCCACAAGATACGAAGAGAATTGAGTATAAGGTAACAGGATAAAAAGGATTTAAATTAAAGGATTATGATAGAGGATCATAAAAAGGAATATAATGTATTGAGAAAGGTTAAGGGAACCTAAGTAATAAGATCCCGGGTATGATCCTTCAAACGATAAACGAGAACGAAAGTTAAGCGAACCGTATAACAGATCAGCGGTCATTAGGCAAACGATTAGGAAGTTAATCAAAGGGATTAATGGGAATGATGTCATCCAACCAATAGAAAGAAGACAAGGAAGGAAGGATGACATCATGAGGATGAAGTAAGCATGACATGGGAAGGAAGGAGGTGTGGTTGAATAAGGACCACACAAATTCAAGGGCAAGGTAGTAATTTGCTAAATCAAATACAAATCAAGCCAACCAAGCTAGCAAAATCATTTCATCAAAAATCAAAAACAACCAAGGCATTTGTTCTTCATATTAGCTCTCGGCTTTTTACACTTTTAAAGGCTAGATTTTTCAAAAATCAAGATCCAAGCATCCTAAATTGGTAAGAAAATTCCCTAATCATCTTTATGCTTAGTTATGGCTATATCATGAGTTTAAGCCATTAATTCTTTCTCTAACTTCTTCATTTAATCAAGGAAGAAGACAATGAATAGTGTTTTCAAGTTTTTAACTTGAACTTTTTCTTGTTTTTCTTGAAGATCCAAGCTTTCCTAAGGCTTCTCAAAGCTTCTTAAGGCTTCCTAGCTCCACCCACCACTTCAAGGAAGGTATACCATTTCCAAACCCTAGGTTCATATATATTATAAGGTGATTTTGAGTAGTGGGTTGATATTGTATCTTGTTGTTATGATTTAGAGTTTGAGATTTGGTATGGTAGTGAATGGAATGGTAATTATTGTGGTTTTGATTTAAAAGAACTTAAGAATGATTAAAGTAAAGTTTAAGCATAAGTATGAATGGTTAAATTGAATTGGTTGGGGTTGTTATGATGTGATAAGGATGGAGGATGGTTGTATGTTGGATTTGAGGTTGATTTGGGTTGTTTGTGAATGGGTTAAAATTTGGAAATCACGTAAACATAGCCGTCGTAACGTCCGATTTTCTTTGGACTGTTTTGTGCATAGCATTAGGACCCGAGAACCCCCTGCTAGATTATGACCACTGCCATGATTAGATAGCTCATGTTACGAGCTTCGTTTTGATATGTAGTTCGTTCGATTCCGATGCACGGTTTAGGAGAAACGACCGTTTCAAGTAACGGCGTTTCGCGAACGAAACTTTTTCCCTCGCCTTACTTTGAAACATAGGTTAAAGACCAAAAAGGGTTAATTAATCTATGAAACATTTATGGTAAGTGTGTTAGGCAGTTGGTAAGACACCCGCGAAGGAATCGCTTTAAAACTCGTAAAGGTTAAATTATTAAAAATGGTGGAGCCGAGGGTACCCGAGCGACTTAAGCAAATCAGTGAGCGCAAAACAAGCGTTAGAGTCTAAGTTAGTTAAAGTATAGATTTACAAGTGATTTTGGTTTAATTCCAACTTACTTGTTGTTTATAGGTTATCAGACTCGTCCCGAGCCTTTCTCACCCCCAAGTCGCTCAGGCAAGTTTTCTACCCGTTATACTGTTGTTGTGATGTAAATATATGTATATGCATTATCTTGTGATATTGCATGATTGTTATTAGCAAATTTTGCGATATATTGGAGCATGCTAATATGGTATATATGCATGTCTGTTTCGTAATCTGGTTATCTATCTGTTGATTTCAATGCTTATAGTTGCATAATACCTATGCTAGAAATAAGCAAGTAGTTGCGTATACCCTTAGTATAGGGGATAAAAGGTGAACATATTTCTAAACCGGGAGTCGATGTTCCCGAGTATATTATATATATATATTTATATATATATATATATGGATATAGTTTTTAAAACTATGGATCGAATAAGGTTTATTCGATACCTTTATTCTAGTATTTGAATATTATTTGAATATTCATTCGAGGGCTTATGACTCAGTTTATTTTATTATTTGAATATTATTTGAATATTCATTCGAGGGCTTATGACTCAGTTTATTTTATTATTTGAATATTATTTGAATATTCATTCGAGGGCTTATGACTCAGTTTATTTTATTATTTGAATATTATTTGAATATTCATTCGAGGGCTTATGACTCCTTTTATATTATTTATTGAATATTATTTGAATATTCATTTGAGGATCTATGACTCCGATTATTTGCTGAAATATATTCTTTATTTTATTAAAGAATAAGATGTCAATAATCAAACTTATTTTCGATTATTCAAATAAAGATAATACTTTCATATAAGTATATCTTTGGTTATTTAATGTTATTTCAAGTATAAGTTTTAATACTTCTACTTCAATTATTTTTATAAAGATTATTCTTTATGGGAATATTATTTAATTAATAATATTCAGATATTTTCTAATATTCTGGGGACTGATTTACTTCATTAAATCAGCCTTACTCCAAACACTATTTAAAGTGTTTTCGAGTCTTCAAAATGATTTTTAAAAGTCAGAGCGGATCCCAAAACTCATATTTTTATATTTAAGATCTTCCTTTTTAAAAGGGGATTTAAATACTCGCTCAAAACCTGGGGAATCCGGCTCTGTGGTGTATTTTATATTCGCAACGAGGTTGCAGATTTGGTAAATGAATTGATTACTTGCCCAACGTTCGGGAAGTAAGCCCATCTCATTGAGTCGGCATAAGCGACAGGCCGGGGTACGGTCTATTATTGTGTAAGTGGCTGGGTGGCAGTCCATCAACGCGTGAGGGGCCGGGGTACGGTCTAGCGCGAGGTCCTAATACGGCCAGGGTGATGACCGGTGAGGAATTCATCCATCTACAGTAGAAAAGGTTACTTATTGGTATCTTTGCCTGATCAGCGAGATATCGGGTTTATGCCAAAATTCTTTTCCTTTCCAAAATTCATTGGATGTTTCAAACTCTGTTCATACTTTACATAACAGAGGTTCCAGGAAATGTTTAAAGGGGTATATATATGTGGATATATATATACCGGGACTAAATAAAGTATCTTGTAACTTTATTTCATTCAATAATATTTCAAAGATTGAATCTATTCAAATCTTGTCTTGTAGTCTCATCTATGTGATGAACTTTTGAAACTGATTATAACTTGAACGGTGGTAGTTCAAGTAGTATTTGGAAAAGATATAAGTATATTGGAGTACCTTATAACTTCATCTTTTAAACTTATATCTAGTTAATAATTGTCTTATGAATGACAAAGATTTTCAGAAAAACGTTGAGACAAGGTTAGATATATTAGATCACCTTGCAACGATATTTTTATACAGTTATACACTGGAATTTTGTGTATATTATGCATGGAAGAAGACTTCCAATATTTTGAAAAGTATATATGTATATATACTGAATATTTTGCGACTTCATCGCATTAAGATATCAAACTTGGTTCATTTCTTTTGACCAAGACTTTCATGAGTACTATGAGAAGGCTCATATACTATTAATCATTATACATATTATTTTGGTGGGCTTGCTGCTCACCCTTGCTTTATTTCTTCATCACACAACAACAGTTAGGAAAGATGGCCAGACTCCAGCAGACCCAGCGCAAGCGCGTGGGAAGCGTCCCGCGTCTTCCCGTTGATGTTGTAGCTGCTATAGCTGCAGAGGTAGATCTATTGTAGATCAGACCATCTACTTTTAAGAATCAATTATGTATAATTATAACTTGTGGCAGATAATGGCAATTAACTGTAAATTTATCAAGTAATCGTTTTGGGTTGTAATAACTTTTAAATTGTGGATTCAAAGACTTGTACTTATTTGAATTTCATCTCTGAGACTATAACGGGTTGTGGTGTGTGTTAGTGTGGGGTCACAGCATAAGGTTGTTTATTACTAATTAAGTGAAGTGTTATTGTGGAAAGAAAGACCGTGACGACCCGGATCCCCGACCCCGGATCTGGGGGTGTTACAGAAGTGGTATCAGAGCTAAGCGTTATAAACCTCAGAGATGATGGGACGTTAAGATAATAAGTTAACTAAGATAATAAGAACTCTTGCCAAGTTCATAGTCAGGCTACCTAACGTAGTACTGACAGTTAAAACCCTTATGGGAACCCTTATAAATATCATGATAGAAGCGTAGTTCATTATCGTATATGGTAGCGGGACTCCGAACCCTGAGGTTGAGGAGCAACAACGCGATGATTTTTTATTAGTTATTGGAGATCAGATTATGGATCCAATGGAACACCCTAATGAGGGACCGGATGATGTTGATATTGAGGATTTAGCGGTTGAGGATGTTGTCCTAGAAGGGATAGTTGTTGAGGAGGATCCCATGGAGGATCCTGACAGGATTGGATTAAGGACCACTGATGAATTGATGACCATGGTTTGGTCGACTACCAGAGGTAGGATTGGCCGGTCACTACCGGAGGTTCGTTTAAGTTTGTAAAGATAGTAACCCCTTTAACGCGGCTTACTTGTAAGACTGAGAAGTTTGAATGGACAGAGAAATGCGAGAACAGCTTTCAAGAACTGAAGCAGAGGTTGGTGATGGCCCCTATGCTGGCGTTGCCGGATGGAAAAAGGAGATTTTGTGATTTGTAAGTGACGCTTCGCATAAGGAATTAGGGTGCTTCTCAGCACAGCAAGGTAATCACGTACGCGTCAAGATAATTAAGGGAATATAAAATTCGATATCCCCACCCATGAGCTTGGGCTCGTGGCAATAGTTTTACCCTAAAGATTGGAGGCACTACTTGTATGGAGAGAAGTGCGAGAATTACCTAAGCCATAAGTGCTCTAGTACATTTTCACGTAGAAAGAGCTCAACATATGCCAGAGGAGGCAGTTAGAGCTAATCAAGAATAATGATTGGGAGATTCTTTATCATTCGGGGAAAGCCAATGTTGTGGCTGATGCCCTTAGTAAAAAGGAGAGACTCAAGATGATAATGACTTTGGGAGGGTTGATAAGAGATTTTGGGAAAAAAAAAAACGGAACTAGATATGAAGGTAACCGGAGCCGGTACCGAAAAGTTGTTTGAGATAGCAATACAGCCCGAATTATTGGAAAAGATCATATTGTGCCAGAAAAAGTTATGAATGAAGGCAGAGAGCCAACAATTAGATAAAAGATTAATATCGAGAAAGATGATAAGGGAATAATGAGGTATTCCCATAGAATTTGGGTTCCAAATGTTTAAGAGCTTAAAGATGAAATCTTAGATGAAAGCTAGTTTGAGGAATAAGAGTTAGAGCAAACCCTGAACGTGATAGTCAGGGAGGTTGCCACCAAGACAAAAAGGAACCCATAACATGATGAAGTGGAAAATGAGGATTTTAAATTAAAAGATGACCCCAATTATGGGGAGTAGGATGAAACATTTCATACTAAGGAAACAGAAAGTCGAGTAAGGAAAGGAGACCCGAGACGGTACTCCTATACGGCAATTCATGGACCTGTCTAGACAGAACTTAGACTATTATCCCCAACCACCACCTTGAGGAAACAATGCGATAGGAAATTCTTTCAGGACCTGTAAGTCTCTAAGCTCTCAGAGTTCCAAGGAACAGGTTGACCCAGTCGAGGCAAGAGCCTGGCTAAAGGAAATAGAGGAATCATTTGAGATTCTGAATGATTGACGAATCACAAAGGACTGTTTTTGTCACTTACCCTCCTAAGAGAGAGACCACCCGCTGGTGAAAGGCCAAGGAAGGCACGGAGCAAGAGATTATAATAAACTGATTTAAGTTCAGTCAATTGTTTTCGGGAAAGTAATTCCCAAAGATAAGGAGATAGTGTAAAAGCTTTAGAGCCAGAACAAAGGCAGACAAGTATGATAAATTATGAATCTAAGTTGTAAAAGTTATCAAGATTCGTTCTGAGAACACGAATCCAGAATGACGGGATGTTTGAAATCAATGCTTATGTGGTGTTGGTTCATGAAATAATGATAAGAGAAAGGAAAAAAAAAGAAGAAATTGAAGTGGAAAGGAATATAAAAGGCAATAGAGTTTGAGGAATGATAAGGGAGTTGGGTATGAGGAAACCCTAAAGACTCATAGCAATAGAAATAGAAAAGTATGTAATCGTCAGGATGATGATGATCCACCATGAGTTAAAATTGATGGTTAAAGGAATAAGAGATACATATATTTTATCCCCTGTAAGTTGGGAGGATTTGAGGAAAACTTGAGATAGTTCGAAGGTTAAATATGAGACGCGGATAGACTGAGGAGACAAGGAAGTAAGAAATTAGGAAAATTGGATGAAGGAAGTAACCTTCAAGAATGTGAAGTGTAAGATCGGTGGCTTGATACCCAGAAAGGGAGATGCCAGATATGAGAGATATCCCAACATTGAGGTGACTGTTGAGAAACAACAAAAGTAAATAAGGAATTATTAAGAAGAAGTTCACGTTGAACACGACCAATATCTTCCAGAACATCCTTGTTATCGTTACCAAATTAGGCAAGATAAGCGGATGACCATTGTTATCTTTTGGAGGCCATATGGATTGACCTCAATATTGAATAAGGATGCTATTATGAAGTTAGGTATAGACTATCGAGGTGGGAATGATGAATAAGATAATCTATCAAGGATATATGACTTGATTTATCCATGGAAGGATGCAGGTACCTTTTAAAGGTGGAATTAAGGATAGAACATCGGTAACTTAAAATGAATCCTAGGGGAATGCATAAAGTTTGGCATTTCACCCTTAGTAGGGATAGTATGAGTTTGACAGTAGGATTTGGAAAGGGTTAAGGTAACAACAACCTTTAAGTATCAGTGGAGAAATTTTTAGAAGTATATAGACAATGATTCTGGTATTAGTAAACGGTATTTTGATATGCCCTGTATCTAAGGAATACAGGAGGAACGATTCAAGGATAACCCTAGAGGTTTTACAAGGAGAAAGGAAATATTCGAAATTCTCAAGAATAAAAATGTTGATAAAGGAAATATGACATAATTATAATGTTGCCAAGTGGGGCACGTGTTAAACCACGAGAAAGTATGGATCGAACCAGTAATGGTCGAAATTGTTCAGGGCAATTAGGACTTAAGATAAAAGATGTTCTAATTATGATTGAGAGTCAGTCATGACAGTGATTAACCTCTAAAGACTGAGGGGATAACTTATGGAAAAATGGAAATTTTTTCTTTCCCATCTGATTTTAAGGAAAACATCTTCACTCAAGCAGTGATCGGAAATAAGGTAGAAAATTTATTTGGAGGTGGTTAAAATGACATTGACTGTAAGGAAATTTTACTATCAGGAAAGGCCAAAGAGGTGGCCGACACTTTAAAGGTAAGTGGATAATTATAGGCGCGTGTGCCAAAAGAATACAGTGATGATGGTTAAAAATGTGAAGGTTGAATTATGGTTTGGAAGATTGACATTCTTTCTGATGAATGTGCAATACCCAACCGAAATAGTAGTTAGTAAAGGTTTAATTCGTGTAATCGCCTTGAGCGGGCTATCTATCTTAGAAGGTAGTAGCGATTACGAACTGGAAAAGAATGGGTATTAAGAAGCAGAAGCTCTAATGCTAAAAGCAATAATGAGAGTCTGTGCAATAGACTTGAAAGAATTTGGAATGATCACTTAATTCGGATTGAGTTATCTTACGACAATAGATCATATGTCATTATCGAGATGTCGCCTTATGAGATCCTTGAGGGAAGACAATGTCGATCTCCCTTATGTTAGGATGAAGTTGTAGAGCGCAAGATGCTCGGACCCGCAGTAGTCTAAAGGACCAAGGATATGATAGATCTAATCAGAGGACGGCTGGTAGTAACCCAAGATGGACATAAGAGGTATGCTGATTTGACACGAAAGGATAAAGAGTATGAAATAGGGGACCTAGTAATGTTATAGGTATCCCTTGGAAAGGATTGATGAGGTTCGGAAAGAAAGGAAAGCTAAGTCTACAATTTGTTGGACCCTTGGATATATTAAGACGTTTGGGAAGTTAGCATATGAGCTAGCCCTAACCCCGAACATGTAGCAGGTCGTAACGTGTTTCATGTATCAATGTTAAGGAAGTGTAATTCAGATGCCAGATAAATAGAGGCATATGAGCGCATAGATATGCAACCCGACGTAACCTATATGGAGCAACCAGAAAGGGTTATAGATCGAAAAGGGACAAGTGCTTAGGAGAAGGGTTATCAAACTAGTCAGAGTTTGATGGTAGAACCACAATGTGGGAAAATTGACTAGAGAGTTAGAAGGCACAATGCTAAGAAAGTATCCCCATTTGTTTTCTATCTGATTCCGGGACGGAATCCTTTTAAGGAGGGGAGACTGTAATAACCCCAATTTTTGAGAAATTTTGAAACCCTTATGAATAGTGTTTTTGCTGAACGAGAAAACTTTTCATGCCACGCTATGTAGGGGTTCTGTTATTGATCTTATGGGATATTATTAGTACTCTATGAAGTATATAAGTGTATGTAAAGATCGTCAGAATCCAATTCCGAACACTTTGGTTTTTCCCGGAAATCCACAAGATACGAAGAGAATTGAGTATAAGGTAACAGGATAAAAAGGATTTAAATTAAAGGATTATGATAGAGGATCATAAAAAGGAATATAATGTATTGAGAAAGGTTAAGGGAACCTAAGTAATAAGATCCCGGGTATGATCCTTCAAACGATAAACGAGAACGAAAGTTAAGCGAACCGTATAACAGATCAGCGGTCATTAGGCAAACAATTAGGAAGTTAATCAAAGGGATTAATGGGAATGATGTCATCCAACCAATAGAAAGAAGACAAGGAAGGAAGGATGACATCATGAGGATGAGGTAAGCATGACATGGGAAGGAAGGAGGTGTGGTTGAATAAGGACCACACAAATTCAAGGGCAAGGTAGTAATTTGCTAAATCAAATACAAATCAAGCCAACCAAGCTAGCAAAATCATTTCATCAAAAATCAAAAACAACCAAGGCATTTGTTCTTCATATTAGCTCTCGGCTTTTTACACTTTTAAAGGCTAGATTTTTCAAAAATCAAGATCCAAGCATCCTAAATTGGTAAGAAAATTCCCTAATCATCTTTATGCTTAGTTATGGCTATATCATGAGTTTAAGCCATTAATTCTTTCTCTAACTTCTTCATTTAATCAAGGAAGAAGACAATGAATAGTGTTTTCAAGTTTTTAACTTGAACTTTTTCTTGTTTTTCTTGAAGATCCAAGCTTTCCTAAGGCTTCTCAAAGCTTCTTCAGGCTTCCTAGCTCCACCCACCACTTCAAGGAAGGTATACCATTTCCAAACCCTAGGTTCATATATATTATAAGGTGATTTTGAGTAGTGGGTTGATATTGTATCTTGTTGTTATGATTTAGAGTTTGAGATTTGGTATGGTAGTGAATGGAATGGTAATTATTGTGGTTTTGATTTAAAAGAACTTAAGAATGATTAAAGTAAAGTTTAAGCATAAGTATGAATGGTTAAATTGAATTGGTTGGGGTTGTTATGATGTGATAAGGATGGAGGATGGTTGTATGTTGGATTTGAGGTTGATTTGGGTTGTTTGTGAATGGGTTAAAATTTGGAAATCACGTAAACATAGCCGTCGTAACGTCCGATTTTCTTTGGACTGTTTTGTGCATAGCATTAGGACCCGAGAACCCCCTGCTAGATTATGACCACTGCCATGATTAGATAGCTCATGTTACGAGCTTCGTTTTGATATGTAGTTCGTTCGATTCCGATGCACGGTTTAGGAGAAACGACCGTTTCAAGTAACGGCGTTTCGCGAACGAAACTTTTTCCCTCGCCTTACTTTGAAACATAGGTTAAAGACCAAAAAGGGTTAATTAATCTATGAAACATTTATGGTAAGTGTGTTAGGCAGTTGGTAAGACACCCGCGAAGGAATCGCTTTAAAACTCGTAAAGGTTAAATTATTAAAAATGGTGGAGCCGAGGGTACCCGAGCGACTTAAGCAAATCAGTGAGCGCAAAACAAGCGTTAGAGTCTAAGTTAGTTAAAGTATAGATTTACAAGTGATTTTGGTTTAATTCCAACTTACTTGTTGTTTATAGGTTATCAGACTCGTCCCGAGCCTTTCTCACCCCCAAGTCGCTCAGGCAAGTTTTCTACCCGTTATACTGTTGTTGTGATGTAAATATATGTATATGCATTATCTTGTGATATTGCATGATTGTTATTAGCAAATTTTGCGATATATTGGAGCATGCTAATATGGTATATATGCATGTCTGTTTCGTAATCTGGTTATCTATCTGTTGATTTCAATGCTTATAGTTGCATAATACCTATGCTAGAAATAAGCAAGTAGTTGCGTATACCCTTAGTATAGGGGATAAAAGGTGAACATATTTCTAAACCGGGAGTCGATGTTCCCGAGTATATTATATATATATATTTATATATATATATATATATATGGATATAGTTTTTAAAACTATGGATCGAATAAGGTTTATTCGATACCTTTATTCTAGTATTTGAATATTATTTGAATATTCATTCGAGGGCTTATGACTCAGTTTATTTTATTATTTGAATATTATTTGAATATTCATTCGAGGGCTTATGACTCAGTTTATTTTATTATTTGAATATTATTTGAATATTCATTCGAGGGCTTATGACTCAGTTTATTTTATTATTTGAATATTATTTGAATATTCATTCGAGGGCTTATGACTCCTTTTATATTATTTATTGAATATTATTTGAATATTCATTTGAGGATCTATGACTCCGATTATTTGCTGAAATATATTCTTTATTTTATTAAAGAATAAGATGTCAATAATCAAACTTATTTTCGATTATTCAAATAAAGATAATACTTTCATATAAGTATATCTTTGGTTATTTAATGTTATTTCAAGTATAAGTTTTAATACTTCTACTTCAATTATTTTTATAAAGATTATTCTTTATGGGAATATTATTTAATTAATAATATTCAGATATTTTCTAATATTCTGGGGACTGATTTACTTCATTAAATCAGCCTTACTCCAAACACTCTTTAAAGTGTTTTCGAGTCTTCAAAATGATTTTTAAAAGTCAGAGCGGATCCCAAAACTCATATTTTTATATTTAAGATCTTCCTTTTTAAAAGGGGATTTAAATACTCGCTCAAAACCTGGGGAATCCGGCTCTGTGGTGTATTTTATATTCGCAACGAGGTTGCAGATTTGGTAAATGAATTGATTACTTGCCCAACGTTCGGGAAGTAAGCCCATCTCATTGAGTCGGCATAAGCGACAGGCCAGGGTACGGTCTATTATTGTGTAAGTGGCTGGGTGGCAGTCCATCAATGCGTGAGGGGCCGGGGTACGGTCTAGCGCGAGGTCCTAATACGGCCAGGGTGATGACCGGTGAGGAATTCATCCATCTACAGTAGAAAAGGTTACTTATTGGTATCTTTGCCTGATCAGCGAGATATCGGGTTTATGCCAAAATTCTTTTCCTTTCCAAAATTCATTGGATGTTTCAAACTCTGTTCATACTTTACATAACAGAGGTTCCAGGAAATGTTTAAAGGGGTATATATATGTGGATATATATATACCGGGACTAAATAAAGTATCTTGTAACTTTATTTCATTCAATAATATTTCAAAGATTGAATCTATTCAAATCTTGTCTTGTAGTCTCATCTATGTGATGAACTTTTGAAACTGATTATAACTTGAACGGTGGTAGTTCAAGTAGTATTTGGAAAAGATATAAGTATATTGGAGTACCTTATAACTTCATCTTTTAAACTTATATCTAGTTAATAATTGTCTTATGAATGACAAAGATTTTCAGAAAAACGTTGAGACAAGGTTAGATATATTAGATCACCTTGCAACGATATTTTTATACAGTTATACACTGGAATTTTGTGTATATTATGCATGGAAGAAGACTTCCAATATTTTGAAAAGTATATATGTATATATACTGAATATTTTGCGACTTCATCGCATTAAGATATCAAACTTGGTTCATTTCTTTTGACCAAGACTTTCATGAGTACTATGAGAAGGCTCATATACTATTAATCATTATACATATTATTTTGGTGGGCTTGCTGCTCACCCTTGCTTTATTTCTTCATCACACAACAACAGTTAGGAAAGATGGCCAGACTCCAGCAGACCCAGCGCAAGCGCGTGGGAAGCGTCCCGCGTCTTCCCGTTGATGTTGTAGCTGCTATAGCTGCAGAGGTAGATCTATTGTAGATCAGACCATCTACTTTTGAGAATCAATTATGTATAATTATAACTTGTGGCAGATAATGGCAATTAACTGTAAATTTATCAAGTAATCGTTTTGGGTTGTAATAACTTTTAAATTGTGGATTCAAAGACTTGTAGTTATTTGAATTTCATCTCTGAGACTATAACGGGTTGTGGTGTGTGTTAGTGTGGGGTCACAGCATAAGGTTGTTTATTACTAATTAAGTGAAGTGTTATTGTGGAAAGAAAGACCGTGACGACCCGGATCCCCGACCCCGGATCTGGGGGTGTTACATCTATTCTTCATAGAATTACTTCTTCATGCATATCTCTTCTTATGTTTGTCTCGATCTTGTTTCCTTTAATCAGCTGCTGTCCTTATCTGATCGTCCTTCAGTACTTAAGTCCTGATATCCATCTTCTGATAATTATCTCCTGATAATATAAGTACTGATATCCTTAAGTCCTGACTTCCAGTAAGTACTGATTTATCCTGTTTAAGTAAGATCTGAAAACTAAACATAAATCATATTAGCCATGACATTATCAGATATATCTAACAACCTCACATGCAGCATATTCACAATATGTTCCATGTGTCGATGTTAAAGCGTTATTTGCTTGACTCGAACCATGTGATAGAATACGATTCAATCGAGATTCAGCCAGATTTATATTTATAGAGCAACCAGTGCAGATATTAGATAGGAAAGAAAGAGTGCTTAGGAATAAGTCTGTATCTTTAGTGCGAGTTTTATGGAGGAATCCCAAGGTTGAAGAGTCGACTTAGGAATTGGAAAGCGAAATGCGATCCAAGTATCCTCATTTATTTTCCTAGGCTGATTCTGAGGACAGAATCTTGTTAAGGGGGGAAGGATGTAATATCCGGGAAAATTATGTGAATATTATATGTTAAATAAATAAATATTATGTGTTTTTATAAATTTAAAGTGATTATTTCCATGATATTAGATGTTACAGTTGTTATGTGTGTTTCTGTGCGGGCCAGAAATTTTTTCGATTGATTAATATATGTTTAAACTACAATAATATGAATCGATCTACAATTCGGACTTGCATTTATTCACGTCTCTATCAAGATATTCGTTTTATTTTATTTTATGTGCGTTTGAATGCATTTTATGCGTATTCGGGTTTTTCTATTAGTTGCAGTATCGTTTTGTTTTTCAAAAATCAGCGGACCGGGGACCCCACCGGGACGTCAAACCCCACAAAATCCGTGTTTTTATTTTTATAAAATTATTCGTATTTCAAATACCCTTCGATTTTCAGGGATTATGATTGAAGGCCTGTTAATTTTGATTATGGATAGTGATTGTGCTGATTCTTAGCTTTGTTTTGATTTATAAAACTCGATTTTTGGTTAAGGATTCGCTGAATGGTGGTTTGCCGGATTTTGTTCACCGGATTCTTTGAGTTTGGCCATGACCGACGAAATCCGAATTATCTGTAGTTGGTGTTGATTAATCCGAGTTGCAAAACTTGTAACAAATGCTTTGGGGTAAAAACTGGTGTAAACCGTTCTGTTTTTGCCCACCTATGAGAACTCACCGGAGCGTTGCCGGATTTCTGGCTTCGTCGGATTCTGGCAATTAACCGGCTGGGTTCCTGATTGGGTGGTTGACCCGTTTTCTGACCCACGAACCCGGTTCCAACCCGATACAAAAACCCGGTTTCAATCCGAAAATTCCCAAGGCTTATTTTCAAAACCTGTTATGATAATTTCTTTTTACTTTTAATTCAAAATTATTTTTCTAAATTCTAAACAAATCAATTACTTTATTTTAAAAATCATGTACTTATATTTTTAAATTCTAAAAATTATTTACTTAATTATTTTAAATTCCTAAAATTATTTTCTTTAATTATTTTGCAAAAATACAATTTGATTTAATTATTTATAATTCATTTTAGTTAATTATATATGAATTTAATTAATTGATTAAAAATCAATTAATCAATTAATTTGATTTATAAGTAGTTAAATAAATGTAAATTATTTATAATTATTTCAAATAATTTCTAAAAATTATTTTTAGGCTTTTAAAAATTATATTTTGGTATTTAAAAATCAATTAATATTATTATTTATTGATTTATTTCCATCTATTTCTTATTTTATTCATAATATATAAACCGTTCGTCCGTTTAATACGAAACGAATGCGTACAAACTCAGAAAAATATTGCGCTTCCAATAAAAATACTTTTGAGTCTAAATTTCTTTTGTATTGCAATAAAATTTGATTTGTGTATCAGTTTGAATCAGTATCTGATCGGTAAATATTATAATTGACCTGATTTTCATTCGGACGCACTAAGACATATCTTTTAATGATCTGACTTATGTGTTGCATGAAATATGTGATTACGTGTTATATGAATGCCATGATTACTTGCTACATGATATGCATGCTATCTGTTTACAATTTTAAAATGCCATGATTAGTTATAAAACGATCGGGTAGATGTCAAGACGTATAGTTACGTCGATTGAGTTTGGTTATGTCAATTAAGATAGTCATTTTATTTATAGAATCGAGTAGCAAGGAGTGCAGTCAAGTACTAGACGGAGTTGATAGCCAGCAGCTATAAGCCAGGGTTCTAGTGAAAAGTTATTGAGCACACCAGGCAAGTACCCTAACTTAACTTATCGTTCAAGTGACGTTTATTTCGAATCATATTATGCAAGTATTTATATCTTCATTTATCATTCAAGTGATATTGACTCTGAATTTTATTCTTTCAATTTCTCTACTATTCTAAGTTCAGAATAGTTAAATGTTTTTACATTTCGCTATAATTCCTCTATACAGTGAAGTTTTGAATTGAGATTAGCGAATAACTAATTGTTCTGGTTATTTCACCATTGGTTGTTGAGATAACTCTGGACCATGAGAAATGGGGAGTTATGTGGTTAAGGATGTCATTTGATTCGACTCCTTTGACAAAAAATTGTTTTTATGGGTTGGATGGTTGCGTAAGAGGTCGTGGCGGTGGTCCAGCGTGAGCTATGTGTTATACAGGATATAACACCATGCTAGGCCGATATGTGCCTTGGGTACCTTTTGTTTAGTTGGATATGCTTCGCCATACCGGTGTTGCTCCGCGGCTGATCACCGGCGGCAACACACCGTCGTTCGAGGATTCCAATCCCAAAACAAATTATATATGCAAATGTTGTTTATTATCAAATATATATCAGTTTTGATACTGTTCAGGTATTATGGTTTGGTTTTGTTTATCAGATATATTGTTGTTGTTGTTCAAAATCATAAGCTATTTACTGCTTGCTGAGCATTTATTTCGCTCATACTTGTTTCATATCCTGATTCTTTCAGCTAGGCCAGGGCAAGCTTAAATTCCAGATCTGACCAGAAGTTGTGTGCTTGTAGATAGTTTGGTGTGTTCTCCAGGTAGGCAGTTTGGGACGCTTAACTAGTCTAGAGGTTTGTAATAAAATTTGAATAAGTTGTAAAACTAATTAGACTTATGCTTTGTAATAACAGTTGGTTTGTATTAGTGCTTGTTCCATACTATAACCTGTGATCGATCCAGTTGCATGCAAGGGGTCATATTTATTATATTATTCCGCTGTGATTATTTTATTTTGGTTTATTGGCTAGTGACCCCCAAATCTAGACCCCGGTTTGGAGGGCGTCACAAGATGCCAGGGAACTGATTCAATTAAGAAGAACAGGAGGACTATACTCACTCAAGAGTATGAGCACTTTGACTCAAAACCTGATGAGTCATTAACTGGTTTATATGACAGATTTGTCAAACTCTTGAATGATCTGTCACTGATGGATAAGGAATATGATCTTGAAGATACTAATCTCAAATTACTTTTATCTCTTCCTGAAATTTGGGATTTTAAAGCCACAATTATAAGAGACAACTATGTTCTTGATGAAACTACTCTTGATGAAATTTATGGTATGCTCAAGATTAATAAACTTGGGATGGATCAAAGAAGCAAGAGGCATGGGAGAAAGTCAAGGACAGTTGCTCTTAAGGCTGAGGAGGAATCCCCTAAAGTGGCTTCCTCAAAGAAAGGCAAAGGAAAGGCTCTCATCACAAAGTCTGATACTGAGTCATCAAGTCCTGATAGTGATGAGAATTCAGAAACTGAAAGTCTATCTAAGATGGACCCTGATGAAGAGATGATAAAGCTGTGTGCTCTAATGGTGAAAGGTATCACAAAGATAGCTTACAGGAAATTCAGAAAGGGAAAGAAGTTTTCCAGGAAAAGTGGAAGTTCTAATAAGAAGGGTTTCAGAAAATCTGAAGGCAAGGGAGGAAAGTCTGACAGAGGAGGTTACTCAAATGTCAAATACTACAACTGTGGTGAAAAAGGCCACATATCTCCTGATTGCAAGAAAGTGAAGAGTGACAAAGGCAAGGCACTTGTCACAAAGAATTAAAGCTGGACAGACACTTCAGATTCTGAAAGTAAGGCAAACTATGCTTTGATGGCAAATGCTGATAGCAGTTCCGAAGCTGCTGAGTTAAAGGGCAACAGGAAAAATATCCTAGTTCTGGACAGTGGATGTTCAGGACATATGACTGGAAATAAAGCCCCGCTATCAGACTTTATGGAGAAAGCTGGCCCAGGTGTTTCTTATGGAGATGGCAACATTGGAAAAACTCTGGGATATGGCAATATCAATCTTAGGAATGTCATCATTTAAAAAGTAGCTCTAGTCTCAGGACTTAAACACAATATGCCGAGTGTTAGTCAAATTTGTGACAGAGGTTATCATGTGGATTTCTTTGAAGAACACTATGAAGTTGTAAGCAAATCTACAGGCAAAGTTGTTCTAAAGGGATACAGGCATGGTAACATTTATGAAGCCAAGCTTTCAACAAGTTTTGATGGTTCTGCAATCTGTCTGTTAAGTAGAGCATCAATTGAAGAAAGCTGGGATTGGCACAAGAAACTCTCTCGACATAAGAGAGATCAGAAAATGAAGCCAAGTCAAGATCTACAACTGCTCAAATTCTGATATGAATACAGACTAAAGTTGTTATCAGAAGTTAAAGTTGGTAAAGCTTTAAGGACTGTAAGTTGTAGTTATCTAGTCAAGTTCTCATGCATTTGTACTTAATATTTTTGACATCATCAAATATCTGTTAACTTGTATATTATGCTAATTTACAAGTTGGGGGAGATTGTTAGATATATTTGATAATGTCATGTCTAATATGATTTATGTTTAGTTTTCAAATCTTACTTAAACAGGACAAATCAGTACTTAACTGAAATCAGCACTTATACTGAAGTCAGAACTTAAGTCGTCAGTACTTAAGGTTCAGGAGATATTTATCAGAAGATAATATCAGGACTTAAAGGAAATATTCAGATAAGGAAGGCAGCTGATTTACAGGAAGAGAAGATCTAGACAAACGTAAGAAGAGATATGCATGAAAAAGGAATTCCGTGAAGAATGGAATACTTGGAAGAAAAGATATCTGATTGATATATTTTAGGAAGCAGAATTATATTCCGTATCAATTAGCGATTATCTTGTAACTGTATAGTATATTAACACAGACATAGGGTTTACACTATAAGTGTTATCATTATCGAGAAGATTATTCATTGTAACCCTAGCAGCCCTCGTGATATTTGTTCATCACTGAGAGAGGACAGTTCCATACTGTAACAGAGTTTGTTATTTTGAATAAAGTTTGTTTTCTGTTACTTGAGTTATTAAAGTTCGATTTGATTGTGCTATACACTGTATTCACCCCCTCTATAGTGTGTGTGACCTAACATATCCTGATGGGAATCTTATTTAAATAATAATATTCAGATATTTTCTAATATATTGGGACTGATTTATTTTATTAAATCAGCATTACTCTAAGCATTCTTTAAAATGTTTTCGAGTCTTCAAAATGATTTTAAAAGTTAGAGCGGATCCCAAAACTCATTTTTAGATTTAAGATCTTTCTTTCGAAGGGGATTTAAATACTCGCTCAAAACCTGAGGGATCCGGCTCTGTGGTGTATTTTATATTCACAACGAGGTTGCTATTTTGAGAAAACATTTTGATTATTTGCCCAACGTTCGGGAAGTAAGTCCATCTATTTGAGTCGGCATAAGCAACATGGGCTCAGTGGACGTCCATGAAAGTGTAAGTGGCTCAATGGGAGTCCATAAGTGCGTAAGTGGCTGAGTGGCAGTCCAGCATAGGTCCTAATGCAGCCAGGGTGATGACCAGTGGGGAATTCGTCCATCTACTAGTAGAAAAGGTTACTTATGGTATCTTTGCCTGATCAGCAAGATATCAGGTTTATGCCAAGGTTTTCTTCTTTCCAAATTCATTGGATATTATAACTCTGTTTATACTTTTCATAACAGAGGTTTCCAAGGAAAGTATGAGATATATATATAGGTGTATATATATATCGGGACTTAATGAAGTATCTCATAACTTCATTTCTTTTGAATGATATTTCAAAGATTGAATCTATTCAAATCTTATCTTGTAGTCTCATCTATGTGATGAACTTTTGAAACTGATTATACCTTGAACGGTGGTAGTTCAAGTAGTATTCGGAAAAGATATAAGTATATTGGAGTATCTCGTAACTTCACCTTTTCAACTTATATCTGGTTAATGATTATCTTATGCATGACAAAGATTTTCAGAAAAACATTGAGACAAGGTTAGATATATGAGATCACCTTGCAACGATATTTTTATACAGCTATAAACTGGAACTCTGTGTATATTATACATGGCAGAGGATTTCAAAGATTTTGAAAAGTATATATACATATATACTAAATATTTTGCGACTTGATCGCATTAAGAGATCAAACTTGGTTCATTTCTTTTTGACCAAGACTTTCATGAGTACTGTGAGAATGCTCATATTTTGTAAATTATTATGCAAATTATTTCGGTGGGCTTGTTGCTCACCCTTGTTTTCTTCTTTCATCACACAACAACAGATAGACAAGATGAACAGGACCAAGCTCCCAATTCGTGAGCGGATAGGAAATGTTCCACAGTTTCCTATAGGCGTTGATGTCGTGTAGCTGAGGTAGGATCTACCAATAGGCTAGGCTTTCAACTTTTGATGTACCAGACTTATGTATATTTATGAATTGTAATAATGGCAAAGAATATATAAATTTATTCAGAAACCCTTTTAAGGTGTAATGATTTATAATTGTGGAATAAAATGACTTGTGTTATTTTTGGATATTCATCTCTGAGACTATAACTTGTGGTGTGTGTGTTTAGTGGGGTCACAGTACGCAGTAGTTGGTTGATTATTAAGATTAAGTATTATTAAGGCAAATGGAACTCGTGATAACCCGGATCACCGACCCCGGATTTGGAGGTGTTACAAATAGCATCAAAGTTTGAGCATTTATTGGCGAATGCCTTTGTGATACAATCAAAGAAAAAGCTCCATTCCTTTCTGATATTTGATCTTTTCAGTTGAGCCAGCTTTCCCAAACTTTTCTCATAGCCCAGACTGGCCATAAGCTGCTGTAAAATAGGATCCTCCACTGTTGAGAATGTACAACCTTCAGGTAAGTGGAGAGCTTTACGAACTGCTCTTGGGGTCACCACATGCTCGACATCTCCTGATGTGAAAATTATGCTTGGTGAACCAGCAACACCACCATCATCAAAAAGCCCAGTTCGCCAAAATGTCAGCACTTGTTTGCTTGAAATAGATTGAGGTTGGGTCAAAGCATACCCAATCTCACTATTAGCTAAGAAATCTTGCACAAAGTGCAGATCTGATGGAGCGTCAGCCTTGTTCAGGATTGCAGCATAGTTATTTGGTACAAACTTGGCTCCATCAACAATTAAATCCTTGGGCGCCATCAGAAATAAGTGAGAAATTAGTTTTCCTGAAAGGTGTTTGATGAAATGTCTGCATAGAAAACCGTCAGAAAATGTGAGAGAATAAGAAAAAGAGAGAGAGAGTAAATAGAATAGATATGTGAATAAAAGATTTTAAAATCTTTTATCTCTTTTACTTAGACAACCCACGTGACAATAGTTATTGAGAAGTGGAACAGACCTTTACACCTGTCAGCCATGCAGCAGTTAAGGCAAAAGTTAATGGGCACGGTAAATAAGTAATTATTACATTGCACGTTCAGTTTTTAAAAAAAATTGTTCCCACTAAACAAATGATTATTACTGCTTTATCTCATATAAACCGATATTCTGTAAAAATATGACCGTTCAAGTAATGACCAAAAATAAATCAAGTAATTAAATACTGCCACGTCAGCATCAGAACTTGATTATTATCAGAATTTAAAAGTCATCAGAATATGGCTCCTTAACTCGAAAAGTGAATGTTTATCTCTGTAATTCTTCACACAAATACTGATATGGTTTCATCAGAACTTAATCATCAGAACTTCCATCAGAACTTGTCCTCAGAATTTATGCAACTGACACTTAAACTGTTCATCTGAAACAACATTTATCACCACAGTAATTTTCATTATTTATATGGAGTGTATGTGTGTGCAATAAGCTAAATATCAGACAAAGAGTAAAGTCTGATTCACTTCAGTACATCTTAGAAATAAGGCATAACTAAGAACTCTGCTCAAAATCTGTCATTATTCTGAAGTCTACTATAGAATGAGTTCATGCATGAGTCCACCTCAACTGTTTTGTGCTCATTTTTGCATCTTTTGAAATTCCTTTTTACAGTGGCTTCTCAGTGTAAGTGAGTCACGACTGCTTATCAGAATTTATGCTGTTATCAGAGTATCTCTCCAGTAATTAGAAAATGTGAAAAGTCACCAAAAAAATTTTATTTTGCTTTTCTAATACATGTTACTTAATACCAGCAATGCACTTGGGTCTTCTCTTCCACTTTTTTACTCTAGATCTCAAATGAGTACCTGATATTTATTTATTTTCTTTTCTTTTTCTTTTAATAAGTGAGGCTTATCAACACTTAGTACATCCATCAGATTTACTAACATCAGAACTTAACAGATAAGAAGCATTATTCTAGTT
Source organism: Apium graveolens (assembly GCF_009905375.1). Lineage (NCBI taxonomy): Eukaryota > Viridiplantae > Streptophyta > Magnoliopsida > Apiales > Apiaceae > Apium > Apium graveolens. The sequence continues at coordinate 166,918,868 of NC_133650.1, read as the reverse complement.
TTTTGACTTAGTAATAAGATACACAAAGTAAACTTTAACCAAGCTCAATATCAGAATTTGCTTGTGTTAAAAGATTTCCACATAAACAATTACTTCAAACATGGGATTATTAGTATTTTAAAGACTACTAGGTAAGCATCTAGCACAGTTATCCTCATTGGATTGAATAGTCATAGAAACATTCATATCACTATCAGAGTTTAAAAATTCACATCAGACAACAATAAACACTTAGAAAATTTCAAATTAAGGACTTAGATAGTAATATCTGTATATACTGATCATAAAGTCTGATGTATCAGAACATAAACTAAGCAGATTTAGAGAAAGAACCTGAAACCATTCCAAGTTCATTTACCAATCTTGTAAAAGTAGCTTCACACAGTGGTTTTGTGAAGATATCTGCTAGTTGTTGATCTGTTAGAACAAAATGCAATTCCACTGTACCTTTATCCACATGTTCCCTTATGAAGTGGTACCTTATGCTGATGTGCTTTGTCATTGAGTGTTGAACTGGATTACTGTAACACCCCCAGATCCGGGGTCGGGGATCCGGGTCGTCACGGTCTTTCTTTCCACAATATCACTTCACTTAATTAATAAATAACCTTATGCTGTGACCCCACACTAACACACACCACAACCCGTTATAGTCTCAGAGATGAAATTTAAATAAGTACAAGTCTTTGAATCCACAATTTAAAAGTTATTACAACCCAAAATGATTACTTGATAAATTTACAGTTAATTGCCATTATCTGCCACAAGTTATAATTATACATAATTGATTCTCAAAAGTAGATGGTCTGATCTACAATAGATCTACCTCTGCAGCTATAGCAGCTACAACATCAACGGGAAGACACAGGACGCTTCCCACGTGCTTGCGCTGGGTCTGCTGGAGTCTGGCCATCTTTCCTAACTGTTGTTGTGTGATGAAGAAATAAAGCAAGGGTGAGCAGCAAGCCCACCAAAATAATATGTATAATGATTTACAATATATGAGCCTACTCATAATACTCATGAAAGTCTTGGTCAAAAGATATGAACCAAGTTGATATCTTAATGCGATGAAGTCGCAAAATATTCAGTATATATATATATACATATATACTTTTCAAAGTAATGGAAGTCCTCTTCCATGCATAATACACACAGAATTCCAGTGTATAACTGTATAAAAATATCGTTGCAAGGTGATCTCATATATCTAACCTTGTCTCAACGTTTTTCTGAAAATCTTTGTCATGCATAAGATAATCATTTACTAGATATAAGTTTAAAAGATGAAGTTACAAAATACTCCAATATACTTATATCTTTTCCAAATACTACTTGAACTACCATCATTCAAGTTATAATTAGTTTCCAAAGTTCATCACATAGACGAGACTACAAGATAATACTTGAATAGATTCAACCTTTAAAATATCATCAAAATAAAATGAAGTTATGAGATACTTCATTTGATGCAAACATTATTTTGAAAACTTGACCCTGCCAACACTCAACAATCGCCCAACCGTAGCCTTTCTATCGAAGTGCTTTAGGTAGTGTTGCAGAAATATCCAATTGGATGATGAACTCATTACGGGAGTTTACCGCGCCAGGAAGACCACTTACGATGATCAGTCGTAGTAGTACAACCCCACCATTTTCTACATGTAGAGGAGAACCTGTCGGATTTACTTGTCAACCGAACACTGAACTCCTAAGGAATGGACCGCCTTAGCGGAACTTCCAGGCCATTTGGGCCAATATAATAAGGCTGGGCCGGCGCTACTCGACCACTTACGCCACTCCTAGTTCAGATGAAATCCATGACTCTGAAACGTAAAGTTCGTTTCCCCCTTTCCCCAAGTAGAAACTTGTTGATACGGCTCCACCAAGAAGTCGTACCTAGTTGGAAAGGAAAACTCACCGATATTTCCCAGGCGATGCCTGTTAATGGATTAACTTGTTCCAAGAATTTTACTTCCCGAATATTGGGTAAGTAATCAAAAACTCTTTTACCAAGACAGCAACCTTGTTGCGAATATAAAACACACCACCGAGCCGGATCCCCCAGGTTTTGAGCGAGTATTTAAATCCCCTTTTTAAAAGGAAGATCTTAAATATAAAAATAGTTTTGGGATCCGCTCTAACTTTTGAAAATCATTTTAAAGACTCGAAAACACTTTAAAGGGTGTTTGGAGTAAAACTGATTTAATGAAGTAAATCAGTCCCCAGAATATTTAGAAAATGTCTGAATATTATTATTTAAATAATATGCCCATAAAAAAATAATCTTTATAAAATAGTTGAAGTAGAAGTATTAAAACTTATACTTGAAATGAATAGCAAATAATCAAAGATATACTTATACGAAAGTAATATCTTTATTTGAATAATCAAAAATAAGTTTGATTATCGACACCTTATTCTTTAATAAAATAAAGAATATATCTCAGCAAATAATCGGAGTCATAGATCCTCAAATGAATATTCAAATAATATTCAATAAATAAAATAAGCTGAGTCATAATACCTCGAATGAATATTATAAATAATATTCATTAAATAAAATAAAGGAGTCATACATCCTCAAATGAATGTCCAAGTAATATCCAATAAATAATGTAAAGGAGTCATACGCCTTCGAATAATATTCGAAATAATATTCAATAATAAAATAAAGTTAAAGTTATCGAATAAACCTTATTCGATTAATAGTTTTAAAAACTATATCCATATATATATATATAAATATATATATATATATATATAATATACTCGGGAACATCGACTCCCGGTTTAGAAATATGTTCACCTTTTATCCCCTATACTAAGGGTATACGCAACTACTTGCTTATTTCTAGCATAGGTATTATGCAACTATAAGCATTGAAATCAACAGATAGATAACCAGATTACGAAACAGACATGCATATATACCATATTAGCATGCTCCAATATATCGCAAAATTTGCTAATAACAATCATGCAATATCACAAGATAATGCATATACACATATTTACATCACAACAACAGTATAACGGGTAGAAAACTTGCCTGAGCGACTGGGGTTACGAATGGCTCGGGACGAGTCTGGTAACCTATAAACAACAAGTAAGTTGGAATTAAACCAAAATCACTTGTAAATCTATACTTTAACTAACTTAGACTCTAACGCTTGATTTGCGCTCACTGATTTGCTTAAGTCACTCGGGTACCCTCGGCTCCACCATTTTTAATAATTTAACCTTTACGAGTTTTAAAGCGATTCCTTCGCGAGTGTCTTACCAACTGCCTAACACACTTACCATAAATGTTTCATACATTAATTAACCCTTTTTGGTCTTTAACCTATGTTTTAAAGTAAGGCGAGGGAAAAAGTTTCGTTCGCGAAACGCCGTTACTTGAAACGGTCGTTTCTCCTAAACCGTGCATCGGAATCGAACGAACTACATATCAAAACGAAGCTCGTAACATGAGCTATCTAAACATGGCAGTGGTCATAATCTAGCAGGGGGTTCTCGGGTCCTAATGCTATGCACAAAAACAGTCCAAAGAAAATCGGACGTTACGACGGCTATGTTTACGCGTTTTCCCAATTTTAAACCATTCAATACCAACCACAAATCAACCCCAAATCAATCATACAACCAATATCCCTCCAAACCACATCATAACAGCCCCAACAAATCCACATTAACCATTTATACTTATTCCTCACATGAACTAAAAGCTTTACTTAGGTTCTTTAACTAATTACCAAGATTTACAACTCCAACAATGCAACAAAACCAACTAATCTCTACAAACTCAACCAAACTTCAACCAATCAAGCATCATGCTTCACATATGCTATATCAAACACATTCAATCCTAATTACTCAAAACTAAAGCTAGGGTTTGTAGTTTATACCTTCCTTGGAGAGTGGAGAATCAAGAGAATGGCTTGGAATCACCTTTAAAGCCCTTATCCAAGCTTAATCTAAACAAAACTTCAAGAACACAAATTTTAGTTCTTGAAAACACTATTCACTATCTTCTTTCATGATTTATAGAAAAAGATTGGCTTGGAATTAGAAGCTTAAACTTATAGGAAGTATGTAACTATCCATGGGGAAGCTTAGATAATTACCTTGCTAAATAGTAAGTGGAGGAGCTTGGACTTCCATTTTTTAAGAAAAAACCCGAGAGCTTGAAGAAGAAGAAGAGATATTTTTGTGTTTTTCTTGGTGAAATGAAATGATTTGCTTGGTTGGTTGATTTTTGTTGTTTGCTTTAGTGAATTACCTAGTTGCCCTTGGTTTTTGTGTGGTTAAAAAGTCACCACATCTCCTTCCTTTCTTGTCATGCCTATGTCATCCTCATGATGTCATTCTCCCTTCCTTGTCCTCTTTCTATTGGTTGGATGACATCATTCCCACTAATCCCTTTGATTATCTTCCTAATCGTTTGCCTAATGACCGCTGATCTGTTATATGGTTCGCTTAACTTTCATTTTCGTTTATCGTTTGAGGGATCATACCCGGGATCTTATTACTTAGGTTCCCTTAACCTTTCTCAATATATTATATTCCTTTTATGATCCTCTCCTATAATCCTTTTATTTAAATCCTTTTTATCCTGTTACCTTATACTCAATTCTCTCCGTATCTTGTGGATTTCCGGGAAAAACCAAAGTGTTCGGAATTGGATTCTGACGATCTTTACATACACTTATATACTTCATAGAGTACTAATAATATCCCATAAGATCAATAACAGAACCCCTACATAGCGTGGCATGAAAAGTTTTCTCGTTCAGCAAAAACACTATTCATAAGGGTTTCAAAATTTCTCAAAAATTGGGGTTATTACAATTACCTGTCATAGCAATAGCACTTTGATTATCACAGTAAATAGGGATTTTGGAATATGGTAACCCATAATCCAGTAACTGATTCTTCATCCAAAGAATCTGTGCAGAACAGCTTCCTGCAACAATGTATTCTACTTCTGCAGTTGATGTGGAAATTGACTTCTGTTTCTTGCTAAACCAAGAAACCAATCTGCCTCCAAGAAATTGGCAGCTTCCACTTGTGCTTTTCCTGTCAATTTTGCATCCTTCAAAATCTGCATCTGAGTAACCTATTAGCTTAAAGTCTGATTCCCTAGGATACCACAATCCTAGATCAGCTGTAACCTTAAGGTACTTGAAAATTCTTTTTACAGCTGTTAAGTGAGGTTCTCTTGGATCTGCTTGAAATCTTGCACAAAGACATGTGACATACATGATATCAGGTTTACTTGTAGTTAGATAGATTAGTGAGTCAATCATACCTCTGTAATCAGTAATATCTACTGATGTACCAGTATCCAAATCCAATTTTGTTGCAGTGGCCATATGAGTGGATGCACTTGAACAGTCTTGTATTCCAAATTTCTTCAACAAATTTCTGTTGTACTTAGATTGACAAATAAAAGTTCCTTCTTCATTCTGCTTGACTTGAAGGCCCAAAAAATAGCTAAGTTCTCCCATCATACTCATTTGATATCTTGAATGCATTAGCTTGGCAAACCTTTTACAAAGTCTGTCATTTGTAGAACCAAAAATGATATCATCAACATATATCTGCACCAAAAGTAAGTCCTTTCCATGGTTGAGATAAAACAATGTTTTGTCAATAGTCCCTCTGTTAAATCCACTTTCCAGAAGAAACTGAGCTAATGTCTCATACCATGCTCTTAGAGCTTGCTTAAGACCATAAAGTGCTTTATCAAGTCTGTAGACATGATGAGGAAATTTTGAATCTACAAAACCTGGAGGTTGTACAACATATACTTCTTCTTCTAATTCTCCATTAAGAAAAGCACTTTTTACATTCATTTGAAAGACTGTAAACTTTTTGTGAGCAGCATAAGCCAAAAATATCCTCATGGCTTCCAATCTAGCAACTGGTGCAAATGTTTCATCATAATCAATTCCCTCCTGTTGAGAGTATCCTTTTGCAACCAGCCTTGCTTTATTCCTTGTAATTATGCCATCACTATTAGTTTTATTTCTGAACACCCATTTTGTACCAACAACAGATCTGTTCTTTGGTCTTGGCACTAGGGTCCAAACTTTATTTCTTTCAAATTCATTTAACTCTTCCTGCGTTGCTTGCACCCAATCAGCATCTTGAAGAGCTTCTTCCACTTTCTTTGGTTTAGTCTGAGAAAGAAAAGAGTGATAGAGACATTCATTTGATTTTACTGTTCTAGTTCTCAGGATCTCCTATAATCAAGTCAGGTGTATGTGCTTTAGTCTGAGAAAGATTAATCCATGCTGTCTCCATCAACATTCTCTGATGCTCCCCCTGAAATTATGCTCTCTGAGTTGGATCCTTCAGAATTTGAGTTTCTAGAATTATCAGAATTTGTCCCATCAGAACTTGATGAATCAGAATTTGAGTTTCCAGAATTATCAGAACTTGCCCCATCAGAACTTGACGAATCAGAACTTCAAGAGCCTGTTCTAGGTTCTGATGCTTCTTAAGATGTGGTTGGATTTTCAATATGCTCCCCCTGCACAGGTGCATTTTTCTTTGGCATAGTCACCACAATTTCAATGACATCAGAGTTTAATCCATCAGAATTTGCAGCATCAGGATTTAGTCTGTCGGAATTTAGACTTTCAGGATTTAAACTGTCAGGATTCAGAGAATCAGAATTTAAAACTTCATTCTCAAATCTCAGCTGATCATGATCATTGAAATCTTCAAGTCCAGTAATCTTCTTATCATCAAAAGAGACATTGATAGATTCCATGACAACCCTTGTTCTTAAATTGTAGACTCTGAAGGCTTTTGTGGAAAGTGGATATCCAACAAAAATTCCTTCATCAGCTTTTAGATCAAAATTGGATAGCTGTTCAGGATGAGTCGTAAGAACAAAACACTTGCATCCAAATACATGAAAGTACTTCAGATTTGGCTTCTTTTTCTTCACCTTCTCATATGGTGTCTTTCCATGCTTGTTGATAAGTGTTGCATTCTGAGTAAAACAAACAGTCTGCAAAGCTTCATCCCAAAAGTAGGTTGGTAACTTTGCTTCATCAAGCATAGTTCATGCAGCTTCAATAAGAGTTCTATTCTTTCTTTCAACAACTTCATTTTGCTGTGGAGTTCCAAGAGCAGAAAATTCCTGCTTGATTCCATGGTCTTTGCAGAACTCTTCCATAATCAAATTCTTGAACTCAGTGCCATTATCACTTCTTATGATTTTCACAGAGTCTTTGACCAATTTATCCAGTTGTTTGACATGATCAATCAAGATAGATGCAGTTTCACTTTTTGTGTGCAAGAAATACACCCATGTGTATCTAGTGAACTCATCCACTATGACCATAACATATTTCTTCTTTGCAATAGACATGACATTCACTGGACCAAATAGATCAACATGTAGAAGGTGATAAGGCTCAAGAATTGAAGATTCAGTCTTGCTCTTGAATGAAGATTTTCTTTATTTTGCCTTTTGACATGAATCACAAAGACCATCAGGAGCAAATAATGATTTTGGAATTCCTCTCACAAGATCTTTCTTGACTAGTTCATTTATATTGCTGATATCACCAACTCTTTCATTTCAATTGGTGTCATCCGATACAGAGTTTTTGAAACTAGTTCTGTGCCTGATACTAAATCAATAATAAATTCGATTCTTCGATATAACGGTAATACTGGAATTTCATCTGAAAAAAGATCCGGAAACTCACACACAACGGGAATGTCTTCAATTCTCGGACTTTCCTTTTCAGTATCCAATACATAAGCCAAATAAGCTTTACATCCTTGACGTAACAATCGTTAAGTCTGCATCATTGTCAGGAACTTTTTCTGCTGTTTCTCACTTCTAAATATTACCGTTGCATTATCCGCGGTTCGTAATTTCACTTTGTTGTTCGCACAATCAATCTGAGCATTATTACCGACTAACCAATCTATTCGTAGAATAACATCAAACTCTGCTAACTTAAAAGGTATCAAGTCAATTGAGAAATGATGTCTTGCTATTTCGATATCACATTCTGGACATACCCGATCTACAGGAACCTGGTCGTCATTCGCTAATTTTAATATTATCGTCTCGCCCAACCGTTGCATTTCACAATATATCTTATCAATAAATTCTTCAGAATTAAAAGATCTCTTTGCTCCAAAATCAATCAATACTTTTGCATTAACCGCATTCACAGAAAGCGTACCTGCAATCACACTTGGACTATGCACAGCTTCCTTTATTATCATATTAAAGGTTCTAGCTTTAGGCTGACCCTGCTGTGGTGGTGGAGGTAGTGCCAATATTTTTGGAACACTAGCTGCCATCGCTGGCCCTCTATAATCCCTGGCAACATGCCCTTTCCTCCTACACCGAAAACATGTAACATCTACCTTGCTTGTTGGGCATTCATTGGAGTAGTGCACTTTCTGTTTACACTTAAAGCATGTCATATTTGCCTTGTTACAGACGTTCGTATGTTTCTAACCACTTGTCTTACAGTATGATAATGGTGGTCTGATAATCCTCTGCTGGTTTGGGGTTTGAAAATGATTACCTGCTCTCTGATTGCCTTGTTCTATCCTTTTAAAATTCATATTTGTCCGGGCTTGTAATCCCGATTTTTTATTGAAATGGTTTCGAAAATTTCCTTATCCCTTTTCCTTTTAGGATATTTCACTTTCACCTTCGATAATCATGGCTTTCTGAACCACGACCGTATATGTCGTAAGTACAAATACTGCCACTCTGTTATGAATCCATGGCTGCAATCCCTGCTGGAATCTCTTAGCCCGTTTTTCATATCCACCTGTTCCAGAACAAACCTAGCCAATTCTGTAAACTTGGCTTCATATTCACTCACTGACATGTTCCCTTGCTTCAATTCCAAGAACTTTATTTCCATCTGAATCTTCATAAAACGAGGAAAATACTTCTCAAGAAACAATTCAGTGAACCTATCCCAAGTCACGATACCTTTACCTTCTAAAGCTTTCTTGGATTCCCACCAATAATTAGCTTCTCCCTTCAGGAAATAGCTAGCAAAATCAGTCTTCTGATCTTCTTCAACTTTTACTAATGCAAATGCTTTTTCTATCTCTTTTAGCCAGGCCCTAGCTTTAGTAGGATCCACCGTGCCCGGAAATTCTGGATGCTTGACTGATTGAAACTGTTTAAAAGTAACAACATGCACAACTGGTGGTATTTGTGGTTCAGGACTGGGTGGTTGTTGTAACATTTTTTGTTGAAACTGTTATTGTTGCTGCTACATTTGCTGTTGCATCATTACTATATGTTATTGCATCAGATGGAACATTTGGTTCATGGTATAATTATTCTGTTCCTCAGAATTGCTGTTTGATGTCTCAGTTATGTTCTTTCTTTTTGGTGCCTTTTTTTTGATACTAAGACAAATAGTTATTTTAATGATTTTATTAAACAGTTGATAGTGAATGAAGAAACAATTTGACTGATATTAAAACAAGAATTTTAAACAATTTAGGATTTTAGGCAAATCATTTGATACAATATAAAATGTTAAATAAATAGACTAATAACATTATTTTAAACATTTCATTTATCTTTTCAAAATTAAATAGAATTTAAAGAAATGAAAAGACGGTAAAATAGTAAAGTAAATGTAAATACTGTAATGACTGAAAATTTAAGTAAATGAAAGAAAAAGGTTGAAAAAAGTTTATTATATATAACAAACACTGGCATCAGGTGTTAGTACTTGATAGAAAAGTCCATCATAACCGATGCTAATCAAAACTGAGTACTACACATATATCTAATGTCACCATACTATAGCTGCCTCTATATACATATATCACATATACTACAAAAATCCGGTCTAACAGTCATACATCAGAACCCTGGCAGAATACGGTATAACTCCCGTCAAAGGATCTCAGGAACAGACTGAGCAAGACAAGTGGCTCTATGAAACTCTGCATATGTATGGGTCCCATCATGAATCAATGAATCTACCTCAAGAGAACCGCTATAGACGGTTTGCTGAAGTCTCTGTCTCAATAAGTAATCTGGCTGAAGTCTTGATAAATGTCCTCTATCCCTCTGATAAAATAATTCTATAATCTCATGATACTGGGATCTATAATAATGCACCTCCTCCCTCATGACACTATACTCATGATAAGGCACATTGTGCGGCTCTCTAACCTGACCAACTGACTCTTGAGACGGAACTCTTTGTATCCCAGCAACATCTTGCTGTGGCAATCCCAACTGTAAACCTATATCGTGCTCTCCCATCCCCTCAACAGGGGCCATCTGAAATATTTCCAGAGCTGGAGCATACACAGGTAAAGGAAGTGGAATTGCAACTGGTGGAAGCTCTGGCTCTGCCTCAGGGATAAACTGGTACTGCAGAGGTAGTGCGGGTGGTAGCAATGGCTCAAAAAACTCCATCGGACTAAACATCTCTACAGGATCCGGTAACTGCTTCGGTGCTGGTACTGACTCCTGGGGTATCTATGCCGGTGGTATCTGTACTGGGGCCTCTACTGACACTTGTGTGACTACCAGAGCTACTGGTCCTGTCACTGTCCTCTCGGATGATGATGACGCCATCTGATAATACAACCAAAACACAAGACATGATAGGGTCACTTAGCACTCCTAGAACTTATAAATTCTTAATCCTAAAAGCTATCTACACCCTAAAAATCCTATTCCTATCTTATGTGATCTTCATGTCTTATCTTAATCCAAATATTCTTCTTTCAGGGACCAAAACCTACAGCTCTGATGCCAAACTGTAACGCCCTCCAAATCCGGGGTCTAGATCTGGGGGTTACTTGTTAATCACCAACATAATACAAACATGTATAACAATTATGCAAACATATATCTAAGCCCTTTACATCTATCCAGGATTTTTTAAGGTTGAGGTATGAAAACAAGAATAACGCACAATCTTTATTATAACCCAAATTTTAAATCTCACAGACCTCTCTTATTACAAACCATTATCTAAACATGTTTTAAACTAAATTCATTTTATTTCAAACACACACCACATCTATCTATACTACACTTGCTCAGGTGGCTCAAAGCTCTCCTTTTTTATCGGGATTAGCACCTTTGGTACTCGAGGGTCCCGCTGCTTGATACGCTTCTTTACCACTCGAGCCCGAATAGGTTTAATTCTCTTCTAGACTGAAAAATACAAAGTGAATAACGACAAAAATGGGTGAGCCATAATTTACTCAGCAAGTCCACAATATATATACAGTAATATAAGAAAGCTAAATGAACCGGTAATTTGATTGTATTTGTAACTATGTATTTCTGCAAAGGAGAATGAAGGCCATTATCGACGATTATCAATAAACTAGACTGGACACAAGTTCGCACCCATATCCTGCTAATCAGTCAGGATACAATGCAAATCTATACCTTTATGTACAGATCCATTCGGGTATCCAGGCTCTACGGCCCAAAATAGGGGTCTGGTTAATTCCTGGCGCATAGGATCAAGTGTAACCAGATCCTCACCATCACCATCCAGTGCACAGATGAGTAACCGGAATAATCAGTATGATTTGATGTAACCCAATATCAGAATATATCTGGATATATATATATATATATATATTGTTAGGCCTCAATGATAGTATAGAAGGGGGTTGAATATAGAATCTACAATCAATTCGATTATGAACATAAGTATGTAACAGAAAACAAGTTTATTCAATATATCAAACTCTGTTACAGTAGGTTTAATCTACTCTCTCGGTGATGTATGATATCACTAAGAGCTGCTAGGGTTATAATTAATAATATTCTCGAGAATGATAACACATCTAGTGTAAACCCTAAGCTGGGTTTATATATTACACAGTTACAAGATAACTACCAATTGATATGATAATGATTCTGTTTCCTAGAATATATTAATCAGAGATTATCTACTGCAGTCCTATAGCTGTCCAATTCTTCATGCATATCTTTACTTGTTTAATCCAGACCCTCTCCTGTAAATCAGCCACTTTTCATCCCTGAAGTGTATCCGTACTTAAGTTCTGATATAAGTTCTGACGCCTTAAGTTCTGATAACTTCCTGTCTTCAGTAAGTTCTGATTTCCAGATAAGTTCTGATATTCTGATAATAAGTTCTGAAACTAAACAAATCAGATTAGAGATGACATCACAAATATATTTAACAATCTCCCCCAACTTATAAATTATGAAAAATATACAAGTTAATAGATTTGATGATGTCAAAAACATTAAGTACAAATGCAATGAGATGTTATTTGAAACAACTAAATACAACTTACAGTACATGTAGCTTTACCAATATCACTGGATCAATGTGAATCCAAAGTGACTCCTTGTAAAGTCTGTTACCAGCTTGTCCTCAACATTTCTCAGAACTTCAACTAATTGTGCTTTGACTTCCATCAGTTCTTTATCTTCATTATTACCAATCTGATAAATGGCTGCTCTGAGTGCATGAATTGATGTTCTTTCAAGTCCATCTCCAAGTCTGATAACTCTGGGATGTGAAGAGTCTTTATTGTAGTATACGCATCTTCCTTTCAGAATTACTTCTACCTTAGCAGAATTCTTCCTCATAGGAATTTCTCTTCCATCATCCTCAGTGATTTTTGGAATGTATTCGGAAGCTTTTACACCAGAGATTCTGAGAAGATCTCTTATAGCCTTTAAAATGTAATCTGACCATCTTCTTGTAACATCAGATTTTACTTCCAGAAGATAGTGAATATGTTGAAGCTCTTTGACAGACTTCTTTAGCACATCAGAATCTGTTAGTCTGTAAGTTCTGCCATCATTGAGAAACATGATCAATTTCTCTTTTACTTCATCTTCATCATGAGTATCCATGACAATTTGAGCAGATAGCACTTTTTCAAGGTGCTTTTGTTTGATTTCTTCATATGGTTTGTCTGTCAAAATGAAAGGATCTCTGAGAGTAACTTCTACTCATGTTTGTATCTTTTCTTTATCGGAACCTAATCCAGACTTGTCTCTAGCTTGCTTGGTTTTTAACCCAAATGTTGCAAGTTGATTCAGCATTAGATTGGTCTTAGGTTCCACTGGAGTAGCTTTATTCCATAGCAGCTTCTTTTTCTGATCAAGTGTTAAGTTATCTATGTCAACTTGAGCACTGTCAGAGGTTGATGTCTTGATGAATTGATCAGGATTTAGAGTTTCATTTGTAGCTTGCTGTTCTGATATATCTTTACTCTAAATAACTTGAGTTATGTCAGAGGTTGTCTTAGATTCTTCTTTCATCTTTCTTCTCTTCATAGTTTCAACTGTTTCATCTTCAGCAGCAGTATCATCAAAGACTTGAACCATCTTGCACACAGGATCCATCAGAATTTGAGGAATCTTCATCTTCTGTTTCTTGACTATCTCCCCAACTTTTCCTTTTCCCTTGTCTTTGGGATCAGTAGTAGTTTGAGATCTAGTACTTGATCTAGGAATCTCTGTGGCAGATCTTTCTTTTATCATAATACCTTTCTCCTTAGGTTTGGGAGGCTTCTTTGCATTAGAAGCTTTAGGCTGTAGTTGTGACTTTTCAGCATTAAACCTTGCTTCTTCTTTTCTAAGTTCCTCTCAATCTACTCCTGGATTATCCTTAAGGAACAACCTCTTTGCAAGTTACTCATCTAGGGCTTGAATCTTAGGATCCTTGTAAAAGAAGGTTGCCTTCTTTCCCTTGAACTTTAAGGTTTGCATGAATTTCTTCAAGTCTTGACTTCCACCTTGAATGAGAACATCAAACTTTGTCATCAGAATTTGATTATCAGAACTTGTTGTCAGAACTTGATCTTCAATTTCAGAACTTGTGAGCAGCAAAGTTCGATCTGTAGCTGAAGTCTTCTTTCCTTCCTTATCACTCCTCTGAATAGTAGATTTATCAGAAATCTTACTATCAGGTACTTTCTGAATAGGAATTTGCTTTCCTTGACTTTGACCTTTGCCCTTGCTAGGGTTTCCCTGGTCATCTTCAGAATCATCCTTTTCTTCAGTGTTTGGCTTGGTGAGCATTTGGACTTAACTACCTTCTCCCCCTTTTTGGCATCATCTATCAGAAGTAGAGAAAGAAGGAGTTCCACTGAAGATTGGATTTCATTGAGCTGTGTTTGTTGAGAGGCTTGATTCTGCAATACCTCATCTAGTTGGGCCTGCTGCTTGATTTGAACTTGCTCAATAGCTTCCACTTTTTCTTGAATTGGTCTGATAAACCTCTTCTTGTCTAGTTTGTACATCATGTCCATCTTATGAGCTGTTTCCAGAAGTTTATCAACCTTTTCATGAGTCTTGGAGTGTTGACCTTGAAGTGTTTTAATACTGAGAGCAGTGACTTTAAGTTATGTTTTGAAGTCAGAATTTATCAGCAACTCATCAGCTTTTGAAATATGTTCTGATAGAACATATGGGCTGGGAATGAAGTCAGATTCATTCCACTTCTTTGTCCATTCAACTCTTCTGTGAGTGTCTTCCCATGGAACATGAGCAGCTTCTTCAACAAATTTAAGCAGTGCCTCCTTCCCAGGAATTGAAGCATTTACTGGAGCACTGTCTCCAGAATTTGATAAAATCTCATCATCTTCTGATAACACCAGAGTGTGTGTAACTGAAGAAGATTCTGGAGCTTCTGTTTCCAAATTCTGATCTTCAGGTTCTAACTCCAGAATTGATGTAGTAGGAATTTCAGCATTTAGTATTGGAGAACCAGGTGGAGTTGCCTCTTTTGCTGGTGGTGCTTCCAGATACAAAACAGTTGGAATATTGAACCTGTGAATATCAATTTTAGGACTTAACCCTGAATCTCCAACTGAGGCAGTTTCTTTGAATGGAGAGATAGGAGGTGTGATCACTGTGTCTTCAACAATGTCTTCAGGTTGAGGTGGAGCTGTCAAAGCTTCAATGACTGTAGATTCTGATGAGATCAGAGATTCCTGATCCCCTTCCTCAGCATCTTCAGCATCCTCAAATTGAATTTGTGCAATATGCACACCTTCTCTAGTCTTCCTTGATCTTCTAGAAGGTGGAGTGATATGATCTGTATCATAATTTGAAGGTCTTTTCCTTTTCAAAATCCCAGATGCCTCAGTTTCATTCTATTTCTGAGGAGTTACCTTTTCAGCTTCTAATGTCACAAGTTCTGATGCAGGAACCTAGACTTGTTCTTCCTCATCAGATTCATCTCTCAAAATCATCCTTCCTCTTTTCCTTGGTGGAGATTTAGGAACAAAGATAGTTCTTTTGGTTTTGGGCCTAGAGGATGTGTCAGATTTTATAACTGGCACTTTTTGAGAAGTACCAGAGGTTGGTTTGGTTTTGGATTTGAGAGGTAAGGTTCCGATAGTAGGTTCTGATGGTTGTGGTTGAGAGGATTGTGCTGGTTGATAATAGGTTCTGATAGTAGGCTGTGGTTGAGTATTGGAAGGCTAGGTTGGTGGAGGTTGAGAAGTAGTAGGTTGTGTAGGTGCAACATCAGGATATATGGTTGTGTATCTGTGAGGATCGGAATTTACTAAGAATTGTTTGACAGATTGGGGAATTTAGAGGGGTCTTAGTATATCCTTCTTATTGTCAGCAGATAATAAGTCTGTGAAAGCCTTTTTGTGAAGTTTAAAGGGTTCAATTAACTCACTAAGGTTTTGAGGTGCATCAGAACAACATAAACTATATAAACTGACAGAATCTAGCAAAATATAATATGTTGCTATCTTCTTTCATCCTATCACCTATAAAACAAAAAATAGCAGTAGCATAATCACAATGAGATTGATTAAGAAGTGCATACCCTATTTGCTGACTCATGATTGAAATAGCATCAAAATTTGAGCATTTGTTGGCAAAGGCTTTGGTAATACAATCGAAAAAGAAGCTCCACTCCCTCCTGATGTAGGGCCTCTTCAGTTGTCCCAGCTTAGACAAAGACTTCTCATAGCCAAGATTTTCCATCATGTTTTGAAGAACTGACTCCCCAATTTGTGAATTATAAGTACAGTTTTCTGGCAGATGCAATGCTTGTCGAACAGTTGACAAGGTTACCAAGTGCTCATCTTCCCCTGTTGTAAAAATGATGCTTGGGGACCCACTTTCACCACCATTATCATAGACTCCAGACCTCCAAAACTCCATAATTTGCTTGCCTGAGAGAGTCTGTGGTTGGGTCAGAGCATACCCAATTTCACTTCGAGCGAGAAAATCTTGAATGAAGTGAAATTCTGAAGGAGCCTCGTCCTTGTTGAGAATAGCCATATAGTTATTGGGGACAAACTTGGCTCCATCATAGATAAGATCCTTATGTGCCATTTCTGTGAAAATTAAGTGAAAAGTTGTGTGTGTATAAAGTGTTTGATAAAATGCCTGTGAGAAAATAGCTTCAGAGAATAATAGAGAGTGAGAGAAAATAAGAGAGATTAGAAAAGAGTAAGAAAGTAGGTAAAAGATTGAAAAATCTCTTATCTCTCGTATATATATATATATATATATATATATATATATATATATATATATATTCTCTCCACTAATTACTACGGCTAAGATCTGAAGCAGAACCGACATTTGACACCTGGCAGCATGTAAACAGTCAAAACATTATTAGTGGGCATGGTAAACGTGCAGTAATTATTGCTCACATGCGGTTACCAAAACAAACACGCAACCCATTAACCAAATGATTATCACTGTTTTTATCTCACTTAATTATTTTCTGATAAAATGACCGTTACAGTAAAAACTAATAATGAATCAACCAATTAAAATGTGACACGTAAGCATCAGAGTTTGTATCAGAACTTCACTATTATCAGAATTTAACGGTCATCTGAACATGGCTTCTGTACTCAAAAAGTTAATGACTATTTCTGTGCTTCTTCACACAAATACTGACTGATTTCTTCAGAGTTTAATCATCAGAACATAATCAGAACTTGTCCTTAGAATTTATGCAAATAATACTTAACTTTTTATCAGAAACAACTTAATCACCACAGTAATTTTCATCAATCATATGGAGTGATAGTGTGTGTATGTGCAAATGATCAGATAAAGATTAAAGTCTGATAAACTTCAGTATATCTTAAAAATAAGGCATAACTAAGAAAAATGCTTAAAATATGTCTTGAATTGAGAAGTCTGCCATAAAATAAAGTTATGCAAGAATCCACCTCAACTATTTGTGCTTATTTTATGCATCTTTTGAAATTCTTTTGACAATGGCTTCTCAGTATAAATGAGTTACAACTGCCATCAGAATTTATGCTGTTATCAGAATATTTTTCCAATAATCAGAGAATATGAAAAGTCACCAAGAAAAATTAATTTGCTTTTCTAATGCATATTACTTAATACCAGCAATGCACTTGGATCTTCCCTTTCACATATTTACTCTAGATCTCAAAAGAGTGCATGATCTTAATTTTTTTTTATTTTCTTCTGATAAGTGAGGCTTATTAAGCATGTAGTTCATCCTTAAGATTTACTGACATCTGAATTTGACAGAGAAGAAGCAATAATCTAGTTTGTGACTCAGTAATAAGATACTGGAAGTAAATTTGACTAAGATCAAAATCAGAATTTGCTTGTGTTATTGATTTCCACATAAATAACTAATTCAAACATGGGATACATAGTTTGTTCAAGACTACTAAGTCATCATCTAACAAAATAATCCTCACTGGATTGAATAGTTACAGAACATTCAAAACACTTTCAGAGTTTATAGAATCACATCAGATAATAAGCAGTGTTTAATATGTTACAACTTAGGCACAGATTACATTGAGATAAGAAAATCTGTAAACACTGATCATAAAGTCTGATGTATGAGAATAAAAAACTAAACAGATTTTGAGAAAGAACCTGAAACCATTCCAAGTTCATTTATCAGTCTTGTAAAAGTAGCTTCACATAGTGTTTTGTGAAGATATCTGCTAGTTGTTGATCTGTTGGAACAAAATGCAATTCCACCGTACCTTCCATCACATATTCCCTTATGAAATGGTACCTAATGCTGATGTTCTTTGTCATTGAGTGTTGAACTGGATTTCCTGTCATAGCAATAGCACTTTGATTATCACAGTAAATAGGTATTTTGGAAAATTCTAACCCATAGTCCAGTAACTGATTCTTCATCCACATAATCTATGCACAACAGCTTCCAGCAACAATATATTCTGCTTCTGCAGTTGATGTGGAAATTGATTTTTGTTTCTTGCTAAACCAAGAAACTAATCTGCCTCCAAGAAATTGGCAGCTTCCACTAGTGTTTTACCTGTCTATTTTGCATCCTGCAAAATCTGCATCTGAGTAACCTATTAGCTTAAAATATGATTCCCTAGGATACCACAATCCTAGATCAGCTGTACCCTTGAGGTACTTGAAAATTCTTTTCACAGCTATTAGATTAGGTTCTCTTGGATCAGCCTGAAATCTTGCACAAAGACAGGTAGCATACATGATATATGGTCTATTTGTAGTTAAATAGAGTAAAGAGCCAATCATACCAATGTAGTTAGTAATATCTACTGATGATCCAGTATCTTTATCTAACTTGGTGGCAGTGGCCATGGGAGTTGATGCAGTAGAACTATCTTGCATTCCAAATTTCTTGAGTAGATTTCTGGTGTACTTGGATTGACTGATAAAAGTACCTTCTTCAGTTTGTTTGACTTGAAGTCCCAGAAAATAACTCAACTATCCCATCATACTCATTTGATATCCTGACTGCATTAACTTGGAAAATCTTTCACAAAGTTTTGTATTTGTAGAGCCAAAGATGATATCATCAACATACAACTGTACCAAAAGTAAGTCCTTTTCATGGTTGAGGTAGAACAAAGTCTTGTTAATTGTGCCTCTGTGAAATCCATTTTCCAGAAGGAATTGAGTCAGAGTCTCATACCATGCTTTAGGAGCTTGCTTAAGGCCATAAAGTGCTTTGTCAAGCCTGTAGACATGATTTGGAAATTTTGGATCTACAAAGCCTGGAGGTTGTTCAACATATACCTCTTCTTCTAATTCTCCATTGAGAAAAGAACTTTTCACATCCATTTGAAAGACTTTAAACTTCTTGTGAACAGCATAAGCCAAAAATATTCTTATGGCTTCCAATCTAGCAACTGGAGCAAATGTTTCATCATAGTCAATACCCTCGTGTTGAGAGTAACCTTTAGCAACCAGCCTTGCTTTGTTTCTTGTAATTATGCCATCACTGTCAGTTTTGTTTCTGAACACCCATTTTGTACCAACAATTGATCTTTCCTTTGGTCTTGGTACTAGGGTCCAGACTTTATTTCTTTCAAATTCATTTAACTCTTCCTGCATTACTTGCACCCAATTAGCATCTTGAAGAGCTTCTTCCACTTTTTTGGTTCAGTCTGCGATAGAAAGGAATGATAGAGACATTCGTTTGTTGTTGCTATTTTAGTTCTGACACCTACTTCAGGATCTCCAATTATTAAGTCAGGTGTGTGTGATTTAGTCCACTTCCTTGCAGATGGACGTTGATCTTTAGAACTTGATCCTCTCCCATGATCCATGTTGTCTCCATCAGTATTTTCTGATTCTCCCCCTGAAGTTATGCTCTCTGAGATTCCAGAATTTGAGTTGGATCCTTCAGGAATTGAAGAATTAGAGTTTCTAGAATTGTTAGAATTTGGCTCATCAGAACTTGATGAATCAAAACTTGAAGAGCCAGTGACTGGTTTTGATGCTTCTTGAGAGTCATGAGATATGGTATGATCATCAGCTTGCTCCCCCTGAACAGGTGCATTTTCCCTTGGAGCAGTTATCACAGTTTCAATGACATCATAATTTAACCCGTCAGAACTTACAGGATCAGGATTTAGGTCATTAGAATTTATAGAATCAGAATTTACATCTTCATTTTCAAATCTCAGCTGATCATGATCATTGAAATCTTCAAGTCCAGTAATCTTTTTATCATCAAACGATACATTGATAGATTCCATGACAACCCTTGTTCTTAAATTGTAGACTCTGAAGGCTTTTGTGGAAAGTGGATATCCAACAAAAATTCATTCATCAGCTTTTAGATCAAATTTTGACAGCTGTTTAGGATGAGTCTTAAGAACAAAATACTTGCATCCAAATACATGAAAGTATTTCAGATTTGGCCTCTTTTTCTTCACCATCTCATATGGTGTTTTTCCATGCATGTTTATGAGTGTTGCATTCTGTGTAAAACAAGCAGTCTGCACAGCTTTAGCCCAAAAATAGGTTGGTAGCTTTGCTTCATCAAGCATAGTTTGTGCAGCTTCAATAAGAGTCATGTTCTTTCTTTCTACAACTCCATTCTGCTGTGGAGTTCCAGGTGCAGAAAATTCTTGCTTTATTCCTTGCTCTTTGTAGAACTCTTTCATGATTGAATTCTTGAACTCAGTGCCATTATCACTTCTTATTATTTTAATAGAATATTTGACTAACTTATCCAGCTGTCTGACATGATCAGTTAGAGTAGATGCAGTTTCATTCTTCTTGTGCAAGAAATACACCCAAGTGTATCTTGTGAACTCATCCACTATAACCATAGTATATTTCTTCTTTGCAATAGATATGACATTTACTGGACCAAATAGATCAACATGCAGTAAGTGATAAGGCTCAAGAATTGAGGATTCAGTTTTGCTCTTGAATGAAGATTTTCTTTGTTTTGCCTTTTGACATGAGTCACAAAGACCATCAGGAGCAAATATTGAATTTGGCAGTCCTCTCACAAGATCTTTCTTTACCAGCTCATTTATGTTGTTGAAATTTGAATGAGAGAGTCTCTTGTGCCAATTCCAGCTTTCTTCAATTGATGCTCTGCTTAACAGATAGATTGCAAAACCATCATAATTTGTTGAAAGTCTGGCTTCATTAATGTTACCATGTCTGTAACCTTTCAGAACCACTTTGCCTATAGAATTACTTACAACTTCACTCAAAGACTTCACTCAAAGAAATGCACATGATAACCTCTGTCACAGATTTGACTCACACTTAGCAGATTGTGTTTAAGTCCTGAGATAAGAGCTACTGATTCAATTATGACATTCCCAATATTGATATTGCCATATCCCAGAGTCTTTCCCATGTTGCCATCTCCATAAGAAACTCCTAGGCCAACTTTCTCTATAAAGTCTAATAGTAGGGCTTTATTTCCAGTCATATGTCCTGAACATCCACTGTCCAGAACTAGGATGTTTTTCCTGTTGCCCTGAAATCACAAGGACCACTATTGATTAGTTTTAAGGACCCAGACTTGCTTGGATCCTTTGGCCTTGTTAAGTTTTTTAGCATTTACAGCGGATTTAGTTTCAGAGTTTATGCTAACATGCTTTTTATCAGACTTTACATCAGAATTTACACTAGAAGGAATTACACAAACTTTCTTTAAAGAAGGTTTTATTTCATAATAATCATAGTACAAACTATGATATTCCTTAAAAGTATAAATAGAATGTCATAAACTACCACAATGAAAATAGTGATTTTGTGGTTTAAACCTAACAGACTGACTCTTTATATCTTTATTTTTCCTGTAAAAAGAAGCAAGATGGTTAGAGTTTCCATAATTTTAGCATTTCTTTCTAGGAGCATTAGAAACAGGCATATAGTTATTACTTTTATTCAAACCTTCCTTTCCATTCCTATTTTTCCTAGCTTCCTTTACCTTGTTCACATTTTTAATCTCTTTCAGCTTATACTTAAGTTGTTTCTTTGTCATTAAGCCAATGTTTACAAAAGCTGGTTTATCCTGTTTTAATTTGTCAGAAGTTGACTTTTCTTTGACTTCTGTTTTAGAGTCTTTTATCTCTTCACAATCAGACACAACAGTTTTTGCAACAAATTTAACAGGATTTACCTTTGGCTTAATTGGCAAAGTCCTTTTCTCACTTACCATCTTTATAACCTAACCCCTCTTTCCAGTTTCCACTACTTAGAATATTCTGAGTTGATTTGCCTGAATTAGTCCAAGTCCTGATGATTTCTCTTTCTTTTTCTAATTCGGTTTTTAGATAATCATTTTGTTTAAGCAATTCATTCTTAACATACACAGCATTATCTCTCTCTGTCTGAATAGTGTTCATCTTGACTAACTCATCTTCTAGATAGCTATTTCTATTTTTGTACTTTAGATTTTCAGATTTTAATCTTTCATTCTCTAAAGATTGATCGCTATAGCTAATATAATTGTTTTTCAGAAATAATCTCAACTCAGTAATATCTTCTGTATCAAAAGCAAGAGTTCATAGAGGTACCTTTAGTTCAGCAACATCAGAATTGCTATTAGCATTTGCCATTAAGGCATAGTTCACCTCTTCTTCAGATTCTGAAGTGTCTTCCCGGTTTTTCTTCTTTGTTACAAGTGTCTGGCCTTTATCACCTTTTCCTTTCTTGCAATCAGGAGAGATGTGGCCTCTTTCACCACAATTGTAGCATTTGACATTTGAGTTGTCTCCTCTGTCAGACTTTCCTCCTTTGCCTTCAGTCTTTCTGAACCCTTTCTTGTCAGAACTTCCACCTTTCTTGGAACACTTCTTACCCTTTCTGAATTTCTTGTAGGCTATCTTTGTGATACCCTTCACCATAAGAGCACACAATTGCATCATCTCTGCATCAACATCTACTTCAGATAAATTTTCAGGTTCTGAATCATCATCATCAGAATTTGATGACTCTGAATCAGACTGTATGATGAAAGCCTTTCCTTTTGCCTTCCTAGAGAGAATTGGATTTTCTTCAGCCTTTAAAGCAAATGTCTTAGACTTCCCTCCATGCCTCTTCTTTCTTTGCTCCATCTCAAGTTCATGAGTCTTGAGCATCCCATAGATTTCATCAAGAGACATATCAGCAAGTTCATAGTTGTCTCTTATTGTAGTAGCTTTCAAATCCCACTTTTCAGGAATAGCTAGTAGGAATTTCATATTTGAATCTTCTGTGTCATATTCCTTATCCACTAGTGACAGATCATTCAACAACTTTATGAATCTGTCATATGTATCAGTTAGTTACTCATCAGATTTTGAGTCAAAGTGCTCATACTCCTGTGTGAGTATTGTCTTCCTGTTCTTTTTGATGGCATTGGTTCCTTGACATCTCACTTCTAATGCATCCCAGATTTCTTTTGCAGTCTTGCATCCAATCACCCTGTTTGACATGACATTGTCAAGTGCACTATGAAGCAAGTGTCTTACTTTTTCATCTTTGCCTAGTGAAGAGATGTCTTCAGTGGTGTATTCTCTCTTTTCTTTGGGAATCATCCTCTGTGGCTCATTCCCAACTGCAAAAGAAAGCTTTGTGGGCTTGTGTGGACCATCATTAATTCTGTCTAAATATTCTAGATCTGTAGCTTCCAGAAATATGGCCATCTTCACACTCCATACAAGGTACTCAGACACCCTGAGCAAAGGAACCATGATGGTTTCTGTAACACCCCCAAATCCGGGGTCGGGGATCCGGGTTGTCACGAGTTCCATTTTCCTTAATAACACCCAATCTTAATAAACAATCAACTACTCTGTACTGTGACCCCATAATAAACACACACACCATAAGTTATAGTCTCAGAGATGAATATCCAAAAATAACACGAGTCATTTTATTCCAAAATTATATGCCATTACACCTTAAAAGGGTTTCTGAATAAATTTACATTTCTTTGCCATTATTACAATTGATAGAGATACATAAGTCTGGTACATCAAAAGTTGAAAGCCTAGCCTATTGGTAGTTCCTACCTCAGCTACAGCGACATCAATGCCTATAGGAAACTGCGGAACGTTTCCTATCCGCTCGTGAATTGGGAGCTTGGTCCTGTTCATCTTGTCTATCTGATGTTGTGTGATGAAAGAAGAAAGCAAGGGTGAGCAATAAGCCCACCGAAATAATATGTATAATAATTAACAATATATGAGCATTCTCATAGTACTCATGAAAGTCTTGGTCAAGAAGAAATGAACCAAACTGATATCTTAACGCGACCAAGTCGCAAAATATTCAGTATATATATACATATATACTTTTCACAATCTTTGAAATCCTCTGACATGTATAATATACACAGAGTTCCAGTTTATAACTGTATAAAATATCGTTGCAAGGTGATCTCCTATATCTAACCTTGTCTCAACATTTTTCCGAAAATCTTTGACATGCACAAGATAATCATTTACTAGATATAAGTTTAAAAGATGAAGTTACAAGATACTCCAATATACTTATATCTGAATACTGCTTGAACTACCACCGTTCAAGTTATAATCAGTTTCAAACGTTCATCACCCAGATGAGACTACAAGATAAGACTTGAATAGATTCAATCCTTGAAATATCATTATAAATAATGAAGTTACGAGATACTTCATTAAGTCCCGATATATATATATACACCTATATATATATATACATTTCATACACTCCTTGAAAACCTCTGTTATGTAAATTATAAACAGAGTTGCAATATCCAATGAATTTTGGAAAGGAGAAAACCTTGGCATAAACCTGATATCTTGCTGATCAGGCAAAGATACCAATAAGTAACCTTTTCTACTAGTAGACGGACGAATTCCCCACTGGTCATCACCCTGGTCGCAATAGGACCTTATGCTGGACTGCCACTCAGCCACTTACGTATTTGATGGACTCCCACTGAGCCACTTACACTATCATGGACGCCCACTGAGCCCATGTTGCTTATGCCGACTCAAATAGATGGACTTACTTCCCGAATGTTGGGTAAGTAATCAATTCATTTACCAAAACCGCAACCTTGTTGCGAATATAAAATACACCACAGAGCCGGATCCCTCTGGTTTTGAGCGAGTATTTAAATCCCCTTTAAAAGGAAGATCTTAAATATATAAAAAATGAGTTTTGGGATCCGCTCTAACTTTTAAAAATCATTTTAAAGACTCGAAAACACTTTAAAGAGTGTTTGGAGTAATACTGATTTAATAAAGTAAATCAGTCCCAATATATTAGAAAATATCTGAATATTATTATTTAAATAATATTCCCATAAAGAATAATCTTTATACAAATAATTGAAGTAGAAGTTGTAAAACTTATACTTGAAATGAGTATTAAATAACCAAAGATATACTTATACGAAAGTACTATCTTTATTTGAATAATCAAAAATAAGTTTGATTATCGACACCTTATTCTTTAATAAAATAAAGAATATATTTCAGTAAATAATCGGAGTCATAGGTCCTCAAATGGATATTCAAATAATATTCATTAAATAATATAAACTGAGTCATAAGTCCCCGAATGAATATTCAAATAATATTCAGTTAATAAAATAAACTGAGTCATAAGCCCTCGAATGAATATTCGAAATAATATTCATTAAATAAAATAAAAGGAGTCATAAGCCCTCGAATGAATATTCGAATAATATTCAATAAAAAAAGGAGTCATAAGCCCTCGAATGAATATTCGAAATAATATTCATTAAATAAAATAAAAGGAGTCATAAGCCCCTGAATGAATATTCGAAATAATATTAATTAAATAATATAAAGTTATCGAATAAACCTTATTCGATTAATAGTTTTGAAAACTACATCAATATATATATATATATATAAATATATATATAATATACTCGGGAACATCTACTCCCGGTTTTAGAAAAGGGTTCACCTTCGGGTCCCCTACACTCAGGGTATACGCAACTACTGCTTATCTCTAGCATAGGTATTATGCAACTAATAAGCATTTGAACCAACAGATATATAAATCAAGAATACGAAACAGGCATGCATATATATCATATCAACATGGTCCAATATATCGCAAGAATTTGCTAATAACAATCATGCACTTATCACAAGATAACGCATATACATATATACATCACAACAACAGTATAACGGGTAGAAAACTTGCCTGAGTGCTCCCGGATAGACCTAAGCTTAGAGTGGGTCCGATAACCTATGAACAATAACATAAGTCGGAATTAAACCCCGGTCGCTTAAGAAACTAGACTTTAACCATTTAGAGTCCTAACGTTCGCTTTCACACTTAACGATTCACTTAAGTCGCTCGAGTACCCTCGGCTCCACCATTTTTAATAAATTAGCCATTAAGATTTTTAAGGAGATTCTTTCGCGAGCACCTTACCAACTGCCTAGTCCACTTTACATAAATGTTTCATACCCCAAATAGTCATTTAAAGTCCTTAACCAAGGTTTCAAAGTAAGGCAAGGGGTAATGGTTCGGTCGCGAAACGCCGTTACATAAAATGGTCGTTTCTCCTAAACCATACATCGGATTCAAACGAACCACATATCAAAACGAAGCTCGTAACATGAACTATCTAATCATGACAATGGTCAAAACATAACAGGGAGTTCTCGGGTCCTGATGTTAAGAGCAAAAACAGTCTCAAGTAAATCGGACATTACGACGGCTATGTTTACGCGATTTCCCAAATTTTTACCATTCCAAATCATATCAATCCAACTACCAATCAACAACAACTCAAGATACACATCAATGCTACTGATTTCAGTCATAATAAGCTCAATCCAATCATATATTATAACATCTCCAAATTCAACTAAACTACTTAACAATTAAGCTCGAATCATGCTTATCATTCAAATTACTACTCATCCATCCAAACCATCTCCAAACTTCAACATTCAAACTTATTACTAAAGGGTGTGAAGATTTATACCTTTCTTGGAGGGTGGAAAGTTACTAGGAAGCCTTATGGAGCCTCCTACAAGCTTGATCTTTCCAAAGAAATCAAGAACACAAAGTTAGGCTTTAAAGTTTCTAAAAGTCTGATTGAAAGAACTGTAAAAATGAGGGTCTGACCATACTTATTTGGACGAGATTTGTGAACAAGGGTTGTAGGCCATCTCAATACCTTTCCAACGAGCTATAGAACACAACATTTGAGTGAGTATTGAAGGAGATATAGCAGTTTGAAGTTGCTGTGTTTATTTTGGCCGAGAGCTTGATGAAGAAAAGGGAAGAGCTTTTGTGTTTTTTGTGATTTGTTTTGATTTACCTTGGTTGGTTGACTTTTGTTTTGATTTGCCTTGGTTGGTTGACTTTTTTTTTATTTTAATCATTTTGAACCATGAAAAAAAATTGTGTGGTTATAAATCAACCACACTTCTTTCCCTTATGTCATGCTTTGGTCATCATGTGATGTCACCCTCAACACTTGTCCTCTTCTTGTTGGTTTGATGACATCATCATCCCTAACCTCCTTGATTAACTCTTAATTGCTTGCCTAATGACCGCTGATCTGTTATACGGTTCGCTTAACTTTCGTTTTCGCTCATCTTTTGAGGGATCATACCCGGGATCTTATTACTTAGGTTTCTTTAACCTTTCTCAATACATTATATTTCTTTCATGATCCTCTCTTTTAATCCTTGAATTTAAATCTTTTTTATTCTGTTACCTTATACTCAATTCTTTCTGTATCTGGTAGATTTTCGGGAAAAATCAAAGTGTTCGAATTTGGATTCTGACGATCTTTACATACACTTATTTATCATATAGAGTACTAATAATATCCCAGAAGATCAATAAAAGAGCCCCTACATAGCGTGGCATGAAAAGTTTTCTTATTCAGCATAATCAGCAAAACACTATTTATAAGGGTTTCAAAAATTCTAAAAATTGCTGTTATTACAGTCTCCCCTCCTTAAAAGGATTCCGTCCCGGATTCAGATAGAAAATGAATAGGGATACTTTCTTAGCATTGCACTTTCTAATTCTCAAGTAAATTTTCTCACATTGTGGTTCTTCCATCAAACTCTGAATAGTTTGATAACCCTTCTCCTAAGCACTTGTTCCTTTTTCAATCTATAACCCTTCTTGGTTGCTCCATATAGGTTACGTCGTGTTGCATGTCTATGCGCTCATATGCCCTTATTTGTCTGGCATCCGAATTATACTTCCTTAATATTGATACGTGGAACACGTTATGAACTTGCTACATATTCGGGGGTAGGGCTAGCTCATATGCTAACTTCCCAGTACGTCTTAATACCTCAAAGGGTCCAACAATTCGTGGGCTTAGCTTTCTTTTCTTTCCGAACCTCATCCATCCTTTCCAAGGGAATACCTATAACAACACTAGGTCCCCTACTTCCTATTCCCTGTCCTTTCATATCAAATCAACATACTTCGTGTGCCCATCTTGGGCTACTACCAGCCGTCCTCTAATTAAATCTATTATATCCTTGGTCCTTTGGACCACTGCTGGTCTAAGCATCTTGCGCTCTGCAACATCATCATATCATAAGGGAGATCGACATTGTCTTCCCTCAAGGATCTTATAAGGCAACATCTCGATAATGACGTATGATCTATTTTCATAAGAAAACTCAATCCGCGTTAAGTGACCATTCTAAATTCATTCAAGTCTATTGCACAGACTCTCATCATAGCTTCTAGCACTATGGCTTTTGCTTCTCAATACCCATTCTTTTCCAGTTTGTAGTCATTACTATCTTCCATACATAATACTATACTGGTTACACTTTTGCTCGTTAGCGTTCTATAACCTTTTAATAACCACGTCAACCTTAGTATCAAGAACGCGTTAGAATCGGAATACCACCGTAATGATACTACTTCCTTTAGCTGCTTCCATCTTCGAAAGCTTGGTCCTTCATATAGAAGTAAAAGAATTTATTGAGAGATCACTATGATCATGAACACTTGGTATATCGCATAGTTAGTACAGAAGGTGGCCAGCCTTTAGTACTTGACAAGCAATTAAACAATAGATGGTATCCTACTAGGCTTCTATCACACAGATAGATAGTCATTCGGCAATACCTCCCCTTCTGGAAGGGTTGTTCTTCTCAGCTTATATGAAATGAAAAGGAGAGAAAAGAACGAACTGAAGAGAATTGTATATATATAAAATATACTGCCACAAAATATCTGGATTGGAATCTACCTCTGAACTATAGAGGTTTGTCATAGGAGAACAAATCATATGCGTATATATATCAACATCAAGTATTATCGCATCGCATTTCACATGCTTAAATATTTTTGCTATTCCGTCCATCATTCTATGGACCCATGCTCTTCCTCGAGCTTATACACAATCACCTTTGAAACTCCCTCGACATTGAAAATTGAATCTGGGATCTCATTCTAGACATCATCGTTACTAGAATTCTATGCTTGCATCGCAACCTTCCTCGTATAGTCATACGACCCTCTATTGATAAGGAGGAATAAATATTCAATAGGTAAATAATCTACTTAATTAGTCTATTCAATGATAACTTATACATCACCATGACCCGATTAGTGGTACTCAATCTCAACATTCATTACAGTACAACTCTCACAGTTGTCATTGTCTCATTATTCATAGACTTATTAGAGCATTACTATGGTCTACCACTGACCTACTGTAGTCATTCATTTTCCATGAAATCTTCATATCTAACCATACAAAGTCCATACCTACCTTATCGAATTCTTCTAAGGAGTTAACATAATCACCATTCATAATTCATGAAGAACACTCCAGATCCTGGCGTACATTCATGACATGAAGCAGATAAAATTGCAGAAGAGTTTCAATCAAAGCAACGATAGCAGGTTAATACCCTTCTTAATCATATACCTTCAATAGAAGACTTAACTCAAAGGTTCGTTTAGTCCTTCTTGAAACATGGTCCTGGCTTATCTCAAGATAGTACCTTCTAAGATAGATAGCCCGCTCATGGCGATTACACGAATTAAACCTTTACCCAACTACTATTACGGTTGAGTATTGCACAGTCATCAGAAGGAATGTCAATCTTTCGAACCGTAATACAACCTTCCCGACTTTAACCATCATCACTGTATTCCTCTCGCACGAGCGCCTATAATTATCCTCTTACATTTAAAGTGTCGGCCACCTCTTTGGCCTTTCCTGATAGTAAAATTTCCTTACAATCAATGTCATTTTAACCACCTCCAACTAAATTTTCTACCTCATTTCAATGACTGCTTATGTGAAAATGCTTTTCTTAAGTCCTGGTGAGAAGAAAAAAAAATCACCATTTTTTTTCCATAAGTCATTGCCTTAGTCATTAGATGTGAACATTGCCACGACTAACTCTCAATCATACTTAGAACATCTTTTATCTTAGGCCCTAATGGCCCTGAACAATTTCGACCTTTACTAGTTCGATCCATACTTTTTCGTGGTTTAACATGTGCCCCACTTGGCATCATTATAATTACATCATATTTCCTTTATCAACATTTTTACTCTTGAGAATTTTGAATATTACCTTTCTCCTTATAAAACCTCTAAGGTTATCCTTGAATCGTTCCTCCTGTATTCCCTAGATACAGGGCATATCGAAATACCCTATACTAATACTATAACCATTGTCTATATGTTTCTGAAAAATTTCCCCACTGATACTTAAAGGTTGTTATTACCTTAATCCTTTCCAATTCATACTGTGAAAACTCATACTATCCCTATTAAGGGTGAAATGCCAACCTTTATGCATTTCCCTAGGATTCATTTTAAGTTACCGATGTTCTATCTTTAATGCCACCTTTAAAAAGGTACATGCATCCTTCCATGGATAAATCAAGTCATATATCCCTGATAAGGGTGTCTTATTCAATCATTCCCACCTCGATAGTATATGCCTAATTTCATAATAACATCTGTATTCATAATGAGGTCAATCAATATGGCCTCCAAAAGATAACTACGGTTATCTACTTTTCTTGCTTGATTTGGTAACGATAACAAGGATGTTCTGGAAGATATTGGTCGTGTTCAACGTGAACCTCTTTTTAATAATTCCGTATTTACTTTTGTTGTTTATCTCAACAGTCATCTGAATGTTGGGATATCTCTCATACCTGGCGTCTCCCTTCCTGCGTATCAAGCCACCGGTCTTACACGTCACATTCTTGAAGGTCACTTCCTTCATCCAATTTTCCTAATTTCTTACTTCCTTGTCTCCTCAGTCTATCCGCGTCTCAATATTTATCCTTCGAACTATCTCAAGGTTTCCTCAAATCCTCCCAACTTACAGGGGATAAAATATATGTATCTCTTATTCCTTCAATCATCAACTTTAACTCATGGTGAATCACCCTCATCCTGACGATTACATACTTTTCTATTTCTATTGCTACGAGTCTTTAGGGTTTCCTCATACCCAACTCCCTTATCATTCCTCAAACTCTATTGCCTTTATATTCCTTTCCACTTCAGTTTCTTTTTATTTTCCTTTCTCTTATCATTATTTCATGAACCCACTAATCATTGACTTCAAGCATCACATCGTTCTGGGATTCTTGTCATCAGAATGAATCTTGACAACTTTTACAACTTAGCTTCATATTTTATCATACTCGTCCGCCTTTGTTCTGACTCTAAAGCTTTTACACTATCTCCATAACCTTGGGAATTACTTTCCTGAAAACAATTGACTGAACTTTAATCAGTTTATTCTAAACTCTGGCTCCGTGCCTTTCTTGGTCTTTCACCAGTGGTGGCCCTTCTCTTAGGAGGTTAAGTGACAAAAATAGTCTTTTGTGATTCATCCATCATTTAGAATCTCAAATGATTCCTATATTTCCTTTAGCCAGGCTCTTGCCTCGACTGGGTCAGCTTGTTCTTTGGAACTCTAAGGGCTTAGCGACTTAAAGGTCCTGAAAGAATTTCTCACCGCATTGTTTCCTCAGGGTGGTGGTTGGGGATAATAGTCTAAGTTCTGTCTAGAAAGGTCCATAAATTTTCGTATAGGAGTACCGTCTCGGGTCTCCTTTCCTTACTCGACTTCTGTTTCCTTAGTCTGAACATTCCCTCCTCCTCCCCATAATCGGGGTCCTCCTACATATTTTAAATCCTCATTTTCCACTTCATCATGTTATTGGTTCCTTCTATCTTGATGGTGACCTCCCTGACTATCACGTTCAGGGTTTGCTCTAAATCTTATTCCTCAAACTAGCTTTCATCTAAGATCTCATCTTTAAGCTCTTGAACATTTGGAACCCAAATTCTGTAGGAATACCTCATTATTCCCTTATCATCTTTCTCGGTATTAATCTCTTATCTATTTGTTGGCTCTCTGCCTTCATTCATCACTTTTTCTGGCACAATCTGTTCTTTTCCAATAATTCGGGCTGTATTGCAATCTCAAACAGCTTTTCGGTACCGGCTCCGGTTACCTTCA
This sequence comes from Apium graveolens, assembly GCF_009905375.1. Classification (NCBI taxonomy): domain Eukaryota; kingdom Viridiplantae; phylum Streptophyta; class Magnoliopsida; order Apiales; family Apiaceae; genus Apium; species Apium graveolens. The sequence continues at coordinate 166,886,633 of NC_133650.1, read as the reverse complement.
CTTCTATTTCCATTTTCTCAAAACCTCTTATAAACTCTCTCAAAGACATTATCATCTTGAGTCTCTCCTTTTTACTAAGGGCATCAGCCACCACATTGGCTTTCCCCGAATGATAAAGAATCTCATAATCGTAATCCTTGATTAGCTCTAACCACCTCATTTGGCGCATGTTGAGCTCTTTCTGCGTGAAAATGTACTAGAGCACTTATGGCTTAGGTAAATCTCGCACTTCTCTCCATACAAGTAGTGCCTCCAATCTTTAGGGCAAAACTATTGCCACGAGCCCAAGCTCATGGGTGGGGATATCGAATTTATATTCCCTTAATTGTCTTGACGCATACACGATTACCTTGATGTGCTGTATAAGAAGCACCTTAATTACTTATGTGAAGCATCACTACAGATCACAAAATCTCCTTTTCCATCCGGCAATGCCATCATAGGGGCCGTCACCAATCATTGCTTCAGTTCTTAAAATCTGTTCTCGCATTTCTCTGTCCATTCGAACTTCTCAGTCTTATGAGTAAGCCGCGTTAAAGGGGCTACTATCTTTACAAACTTGAACGAACCTCTGGTAGTGACCGGCCAATCCTACCTCTGGTAGTTGCCCTAACCATGGTCATCAATTCCTCAGTGGTCCTTTATTCATTCTTGTGAGGATCCTTCACAGGATCCTTCTCAGCGATAATCCCTTCTAGGACAACATCCTCAACCGCTACATCCTCAATATGAACATCATCCGGTCCCGTGTTAGGACGCTCTATCAGATCCACAATCTGATCTCCAATAACCTATAAAACATCATCACGTTGTTGCTCCTCAACCTCAGGGTTCGGAGTCCCGCTACCATATACGATAACGAACTATACTTCTATCACGATATTTATAAGGGTTCCCATAAGGGTTTTAACTATCAGTACTACGTTAGGTAGTCCGACTATGAACTTGGCAAGAGTTCTTATTATCTTAGTGAACTTATTATCTTAACGGCACATCATCTCTGAGATTTATAACGCTTCGCTCTGATACCATTTCTGTAACACCCCCAAATCCGGGGTCGGGGATCCGGGTTGTCACGAGTTCCATTTCCCTTAATAACACCCAATCTTAATAAACAATCAACTACTCTGTACTGTGACCCCATAATAAACACACACACCACAAGTTATAGTCTCAGAGATGAATATCCAAAAATAACACGAGTCATTTTATTCCAAAATTATATGCCATTACACCTTAAAAGGGTTTCTGAATAAATTTACATTTCTTTGCCATTATTACAATTGATAGAGATACATAAGTCTGGTACATCAAAAGTTGAAAGCCTAGCCTATTGGCAATTCCTACCTCAGCTACAGCGACATCAACGCCTATAGAAAACTGCGGAACGTTTCCTATCCACTCGTGATTTGGGAGCTTGGTCCTATTCATCTTGTCTATCTGATGTTGTGTGATGAAAGAAGAAAGCAAGGGTGAGCAATAAGCCCACCGAAATAATATGTATAATAATTAACAATATATGAGCATTCTCATAGTACTCATGAAAGTCTTGGTCAAGAAGAAATGAACCAAACTGATATCTTAACGCGACCAAGTCGCAAAATATTCAGTATATATATACATATATACTTTTCACAATCTTTGAAATCCTCTGACATGTATAATATACACAGAGTTCCAGTTTATAACTGTATAAAATATCGTTGCAAGGTGATCTCCTATATCTAACCTTGTCTCAACATTTTTCCGAAAATCTTTGACATGCACAAGATAATCATTTACTAGATATAAGTTTAAAAGATGAAGTTACATGATACTCCAATATACTTATATCCGAATACTGCTTGAACTACCTCCGTTCAAGTTATAATCAGTTTCAAAAGTTCATCACCCAGATGAGACTACAAGATAAGACTTGAATAGATTCAATCCTTGAAATATCATTATAAATAATGAAGTTACGAGATACTTCATTAAGTCCCGATATATATATATACACCTATATATATATATACATTTCATAGACTCCTTGAAAACCTCTGTTATGAAAATTATAAATAGAGTTGCAATATCCAATGAATTTTGGAAAGGAGAAAACCTTGGCATAAACCTGATATCTTGCTGATCAGGCAAAGATACCAATAAGTAACCTTTTCTACTAGTAGACGGACGAATTCCACATTGGTCATCACCCTGGTCGCAATAGGACCTTATGCTGGACTGCCACTCAGCCACTTATGCATTTGATGGACTCCCACTGAGCCACTTACACTTTCATGGATGCCCACTGACCCCATGTTGCTTATGCCGACTCAAATAGATGGACTTACTTCCCGAACGTTGGGTAAGTAATCAATTCATTTACCAAAACCGCAACCTTGTTGCGAATATAAAATACACCACAGAGCCGGATGAGCGAGTATTTAAATCCCCTTTAAAAGGAAGATCTTAAATATATAAAAAATGAGTTTTGGGATCCGCTCTAACTTTTAAAAATCATTTTAAAGACTCGAAAACACTTTAAAGAGTGTTTGGAGTAATGCTGATTTAATAAAGTAAATCAGTCCCAATATATTAGAAAATATCTGAATATTATTATTTAAATAATATTCCCATAAAGAATAATCTTTATACAAATAATTGAAGTAGAAGTTGTAAAACTTATACTTGAAATGAGTATTAAATAACCAAAGATATACTTATACGAAAGTACTATCTTTATTTGAATAATCAAAAATAAGTTTGATTATCGACACCTTATTCTTTAATAAAATAAAGAATATATTTCAGTAAATAATCGGAGTCATAGGTCCTCAAATGGATATTCAAATAATATTCATTAAATAATATAAACTGAGTCATAAGTCCCCGAATGAATATTCAAATAATATTCAGTTAATAAAATAAACTGAGTCATAAGCCCTCGAATGAATATTCGAATAATATTCAATAAAAAAAGGAGTCATAAGCCCCCGAATGAATATTCGAAATAATATTCATTAAATAAAATAAAAGGAGTCATAAGCCCCCGAATGAATATTCGAAATAATATTCTATAAAGTTATCGAATAAACCTTATTCGATTAATAGTTTTGAAAACTACATCAATATATATATATATAAATATATATATATATAATATACTCGGGAACATCTACTCCTGGTTTTAGAAAAGGGTTCACCTTTGGGTCCCCTACACTCAGGGTATACGCAACTACTGCTTATCTCTAGCATAGGTATTATGCAACTAATAAGCATTTGAACTAACAGATATATAAATCAAGAATACGAAACAGGCATGCATATATATCATATCAATATGGTCCAATATATCGCAAGAATTTGCTAATAACAATCATGCACTTATCACAAGATAATGCATATACATATATACATCACAACAACAGTATAACGGGTAGAAAACTTGCCTGAGTGCTCCCGGATAGACTTAAGCTTAGAGTGGGTCCGATAACCTATGAACAATAACATAAGTCAGAATTAAACCCCGGTCGCTTAAGAAACTAGACTTTAACCATTTAGAGTCCTAATGTTCGCTTTCACGCTTAACGATTCACTTAAGTCGCTCGAGTACCCTCGGCTCCACTATTTTTAATAAATTAGCCATTAAGAGTTTTAAGGAGATTCTTTCGCGAGCACCTTACCAACTGCCTAATCCACTTTACATAAATGTTTCATACCCCAAATAGTCATTTAAAGTCCTTAACCAAGATTTGAAAGTAAGGCGAGGGGTAATGGTTCGGTCGCGAAACGCCGTTACATAAAACGGTCGTTTCTCCTAAACCGTATGTCGGATTCAAACGAATCACATATCAAAACGAAGCTCGTAACATGAACTATCTAATCATGACAATTGTCAAAACCTAACAGGGAGTTCTCGGGTCCTGATGTTAAGAGCAAAAACAGTTTAAAGTAAATCGGATATTACGACGGCTATGTTTACGCGATTTCCCAAATTTTTACCATTCCAAATCATATCAATCCAACTACCAATCAACAACAAATCAAGATACACATCAATACTACTGATTTCAGTCATAATAAGCTCAAGGATCTCAATCCAATCATATATTATAACATCTCCAAATTCAACTAAACTACTTAACAATTAAACTCGAATCATGCTTATCATTCAAATTACTACTCATCCATCCAAACCATCTCCAAACTTCAACATTCAAACTTATTACTAAAGGGTGTGAAGATTTATACCTTTCTTGGAGGGTGGAAAGTTACTAGGAAGCCTTATGGAGCCTCCTACAAGCTTGATCTTTCCAAAGAAATCAAGAACACAGAGTTAGGCTTTAAAGTTTCTAAAACACTGATTGAAAGAACTGTAAAAATGAGGGTCTTACCATACTTATTTCGACGAGACTTGTGAACAAGAGTTGTAGGCCATCTCAATACCTTTCCAACGAGCTATAGAACACAACATTTGAGTGAGTATTGAAGGAGATATGTCAGTTTGAAGTTGCTGTGTTTATTTTGGCCGATAGCTTGATGAAGAAAAGGGAAGAGCTTTTGTGTTTTTTGTGATTTGTTTTGATTTGCCTTGGTTGGTTGACTTTTGTTTTGTTTTAATCATTTTTAACCATGAAAAAAAATTATGTGGTTATAAATCAACCACACTTCTTTCCCTTATATCATGCTTTGGTCATCATGTGATGTCACCCTCCACACTTGTCCTCTTCTTGTTGGTTTGATGATATCATCATCCCTAACCTCCTTGATTAACTCTTAATTGCTTGCCTAATGACCGCTGATCTGTTATACGGTTCGCTTAACTTTCGTTTTCGCTCATCGTTTGAGGGATCATACCCGGGATCTTATTACTTAGGTTTCTTTAACCTTTCTCAATACATTATATTCCTTTCATGATCCTCTCTTTTAATCCTTGAATTTAAATCTTTTTTATTCTGTTACCTTATACTCAATTCTTTCTGTATCTGGTAGATTTTCGGGAAAAATCAAAGTGTTCGAATTTGGATTCTGACGATCTTTACATACACTTATTTATCATATAGAGTACTAATAATATCCCAGAAGATCAATAAAAGAGCCCCTACATAGTGTGGCATGAAAAGTTTTCTTATTCAGCATGATCAGCAAAACACTATTCATAAGGGTTTCAAAAATTCTAAAAATTGGGGTTATTACAGTTTCATATCTACTGGTGTTTTGAATGGGTTGAACCTTTGCAGGTTCTTGAGGGTCTGGTATTTTTGCTTGATCAGACATGATTGATTGTTTATTTGGATCTTAACTGTTTGTAAGCTTAACATATTGGCTCTGATACCACTGGTTAGGCCTCAATGATACTATAGAAGGGGGTTGAATATAGTATCTACAATCAGTTCGATTATGAACACAAGTATGTAACAGAAAACAAGTTTATTCAATATATCAAACTCTGTTATAGTAGGTTTAATCTACTCTCTCAGTGATGTATGATATCACTAAGAGCTGTTAGGGTTACAAATAATAATAATCTCGAGAATGATAACACATCTAGTGTAAACCCTAAGCTCTGTTTATATATTACACAGTTACAAGATAAGTACCAGTTAATATGATAATGATTCTGTTTCCTAGAATATATCAATCAGAGATTATCTACTACAGTCCTATAGCTGTCCAATTCTTCATGCATATCTTTACTCGTTTAATCCAAATCCTCTCCTGTAAATCAACCGCTTTTCATCCCTGAAGTGTATCCGCACTTAAGTTCTGATATAAGTTCTAACGCCTTAAGTTATGATAACTTCCTGTCTTCAGTAAGTTCTGATTTCCAGTTAAGTTCTGATATTCTGATAATAAGTTCTGAAACTAAACAAATCAGATTAGACGTGACATCACAAATATATCTAACATATATATATTTGTATATATAATATAATCTATTAGTATATAAATTGAGTATTCAGTGAATCAAGAGAAATCAGGAATCGAAGTGAAATACAAATAAAAGAACAATAATTGTATATCAGTGTATGTGAGCAGGAATTATCAGTGTTTACCGAATTGAGAATTTGAGTAGAAGAAAGCAATTCACTATTCTGAATTTAGAATAGGGGAAAAACTTTCCTAGTACGCGATTTACCATAAATATATCACAATTTTCTAACACTGGCTAGATCCACCTTGTTGGCTTCGTATCTATCAAAGAAATATGCTCATTTAGTCGACACATATCTTAATCGCGTCTCAAACCAACTTCACATAGCCCTTATCGTCTACCCGTACGATTAAAACCGACTTGTATAATAATTACTAACAATTAGGACTAGATTAACCACATAATTCACATAGCATATAAGTCACATAGTTATTCTAGGTTTAAAAATGTTTTTAGAATCGAAATCAAATCAATATTCGCATTATCGGACAAAATCTGGCTCGTTTCCAAATTTTCGGAATTTATTGGACTCGTCTCTATAAGTAAAAGGGTCTATAAATAAATAAATATCGAAAGCCGACTCATTTCTAAAAAAATTAAGATTTAAATCTATTTATAATGAACACAGATCATATTTCTGAGTCTAAGGGCTTTCGTTTCGTTTAAATCGGATAAACGGTTCAATTATTATTAAATAAATAGGGATTAATTAATTTATTATTCAAAATAATCAACTATCCAAAATAATTGAACCTCAAATATGTTTTTAAATAATATTTTGATCCGCTTTTGTTGCTTCACTTGCCAAATTTGAATTAATACTAATCCCTTTAATCTCTCCCCTTCCCTGAATCACTCCCAATGGCTTATCTATCACATACCCTCCTACATTATCGCCTTGTAACCCGCTGTTAGCATTAAACCCTGTAACAACTTCTCCCCGCCCTGTACCACTGTCTACCACCGTAGAGTTCCCCGGCCCTGTCACCCCTGAACATAACCATTTCGAACCTATTGTATGCGATCTCCTTCTCGGCTCCGCACGCATAAATGCCCCATATGGTTTTTCAATAGTTTCCAAAGACTCTTCAAATAATTTAGCACAGAACTTTTCACCATGTCCTACCATGCCGCAGATAAAACAAAAAGTCGGAATTGCCTCATACCTGAAATTCACCCAGCACCAGTTTGCGTCGCTTTTCTTAAGCTTCATTCTCCTTTTCAACGGGACATCTAGGTTCAAAGAAACCCGAACACGTAAGTAATCCCTCCAAACACCCACAAAGTTGGATACATCTGACTCAATGAAATGCCCAATATAATTAGCTATATCCTTCACCACCCTCTGTGACATAAACCCTACATTCATTCCATGTAATTGAACCCAGACCTCCAATCTGTTAATAATCAACGATCTCGGGTTGTCTCCTTCTTTAAGTCTTTCAAAGATCAGATGAAACCGACCAAATGCCCACGGACTACCGTCAACAACTCGTTTGATATCTATCTCATGATAAAACTGAAAGATGAACCGATTTGGCTCCAATTGCTTTCTCAAAATCAAAAACGTATTAATCAAAAATTCATATAAACCCTAATAATCGAATTCGATCATACAAGAATCGTTTGATGAAATTGAATACATAAATTGACTGTACACATCACAGAGAAGCTATATCAATCATCAAATCAATCAAATAACCCTAAAATCAAAAAGCCCTAATTCGAATATAAACCCTAGAAATTAAAATTGAAAAATAATAGACTAAACATGAAATTGATGCAATAAACTGAAAGAACAGATCAAGAGCATCGATTTGAGTACTCACACGACTAGATTTGATGCTGGAAATCGATCAAAATCACCGGTTGATTCTTCAACCCGAATCCGAATTCCTGACCCGATTTGTAGAGAATTTCTTGATTTTCCGATTTTTTTTATAATTTTTTTTATAATTAATTATTAATAATTAGGCTATTTATAGTAGATAAGATAATACTCCTAATTAAATTTAAGGCCCTAATTTTACATCTAATAAAATTAATTGGCCCTTAATTAATAATTTTTGAGTATTAATTTTTATATTTTAAATTTTAAATATATACAATATATCTGCCAAAATTTCCCAAAAATTTTGAATAGTTCAAAAATACAAAGAAATGGAATAGTTGAAAGTCACGTAATTTTATAAAAATAAAAATATGATTTTTGTGGGGGTGTTTGACACCCGAAGGGGCCTGGAAAAGTCATTTTTCGCGAAATAAGAAAATTCCTAAAATAACTAGATGTTCAAGATAACGATATGGTGCAAGCCATACTAGGAAAAATAAGGCCAATTATTTTATTTGAAATATCATCTATTAAAACAAAGTTCAGGTCCTATAATTTTTGATACGAAAGCTTTTAACACAAAATAAAATACCCGATATGTACCCGGAAAAATACCTTGACGACACATAACACACATAGCACATATGAGCTTGCGTTTTATGACGAAGTACACTTAATGACATAATAAAACACATAATTTCACCTTTATTATGATATAATACAATTGTAATTTCCCCGTCGTTACACCTTGCACAGAGACAGGTAGCATATATGATATCTGGTCTACTAGCAGTCAGATATAGGAGTGAGCCAACCATACCTCTGTAGTTAGTTAGATCTATTAAAGAGCCAGTATTTAAATCTAACTTGGTTACAATGGTCATAGGAGTTAATGTAGTTGAGCAATCTTGCATTCCAAATCTTTTGAGTAGATTCCTGGTGTATTTGGATTGATTTATGAAGATTCCTTCATCAGTGTGTTTAACTTATAACCCCAGAAAGTAACTTAATTCTCCCATCATACTCATTTGATACCTGGACTCCATTAGATTTGCAAATCTCTCAAAAATTTTATCATTAGTAGATCCTAAAATGATATCATCAACATATATCTGTACTAATAACAAGTCCTTACCATGGTATTTATAAAAGAGAGTTTTATCAATCGTATCTCTTGTGAAACCATTATCTAGCAGAAATAGAGCAAGTGTTTCATACCTGGCCCTTGGAGCTTGCTTCCGTCCATAAAGTGCTTTATCCAGTAAGTAGACATGATCTGGATACCTTGGATCAATGAACCCTGGAGGCTGTTCAACATAAACTTCCTCTTCGAGTTCTCCATTTAAGAATGCACTCTTCACATCCATTTGGAACACCTTAAACTTCTTTTGAGCAGCACATGCAAGAAAGATTCTTATTGCCTCTAGCCTTGTAAATGGAGCAAATATTTCATCATAATCAATGCGTTCTTGTTGTGAGTAACCCTTTGCAACCAGTCTTGCTTTATTCCTTATAACAATGCCCTCATTGTCAGTTTTGTTTCTGAACACCCACTTTATGTCAACTACAGATCTGTTCTTTGGTCTTGGCACAAGAGTCCAGACTTTGTTCCTTTCAAATTAATTGAGCTCTTCTTGCATTGTTGTCACCGAGTCAGCATCTTTCAGAGCTTCTTCAACCTTCTTAAGTTCAGTTTGAGGGCTTTTCTTGTTCTTATACCACTGTTAGGGTTTCCAATGATTAAGTCAGGTGTGTGTGACTTAGAACATTTTCTTGCAGATGGAAGTTGATTCCTTGAAGATGAACCTCCCCTTGATCCATTAATTCTCTGTTATTTGATTTGTGCCACTGTTGTTTCCTGATGCTCCCCCTAAATCAGTGTTCCCATTGTTATCAGTATTTGTATCATCAGAATTTAAGGAAGATGAGTCTGATAATCTTTCTATCGAAGTTTCTTGAGATGAATCTGTTGTGAATATGTTGTGAACTTGATGATTTCTTTAACAAAACACCTTAGTAGATTTAACTTTGTGAAAAATGTAGCACTCGACGGATAAGGAATATAGTCCCGATGGATGACTCAATATAGTCCCGATGGATGATGATTTATTATCCATCGAGTGAGTAGCTTGTGTAATAGTAAGTCATGAAGCACATTTCTGCAAACACCTTTGTTTAGATTCTGTAGTAGCATATAAGTCATGTTGACTTTAATTAGATATGAAGAATAGGTTGATTAATTGTACATAGATGATGTCTTGTAATTCTGCACGAATGAAATGAAGTCAAGTGCCAAAGAGATACCCGACGGATAAACAACAATGCTACTCGACGGATGATCAACAAGGCAACCTGACGGATGATCATGTACCCAACGGATAATCAATTCAAACATCTGTTGACAGTGACAACACAGTCACATGCATCGAGTGTATGCTAAAGGAATGTGGAAGCCTATTCAACTGGTTTTTTTAGAACAAAGAAGCATTGCCATTTACATGCTATTATGAAGATATTCAGAGATGCTGAAATAGAGTAGTGAAGCAGCATAGTATTAGACTTGATAGGTTTTGTTTTATTATCTTGTCTTATTACTGTGTAATCTTGGTGATATATAAACCAAGAGTAGCAATTAGAATGGGAATGAGACTAAGCAATATATTTTCTCAGAGAAATAAATGTAAGCTGTATCCTTAGTATTTCTCTGTAAGTTTAGTTGTTCTTATTGTTGTAAACAGCTGTGAGCTATTCAAGCTTTACAGAGTTCTCTTGATATATATATATATATATATATATCTCTGGTGGATACATTCTAATCCACCAGAAAGTTTTAAAGACTTGTGTTTTTATTACTTTGTGTTTTGATTCATATTTGTCTTATTATTCCGTACTTTGCAAATCAAAAAACACTGTCATATATATATATATATATATATCTTAAGTTAGAACATTTTATATTTCAGAAAAAGTGTCAAGAATTCCATTCAACCCCCGTTCTGTAATTCTTGTTGCATTGTTAGGGACTAAAAATTGGTATCAGAGCAAGCTTTTAAAGAACAAAGAGTTTAAAGATCACAACAAACATCAAGATGAACTAGAAAGATGTTGAAGTCAAGATTCCTTTTCTGGACAAAGACAATTACCATCACTGGAAGGTAAAGATGCATCTTCATTTACTTTCTCAAAATGAGGCCTATGTAGATTGCATAGATAGAGGCCCTCATGTATCAATGAAAGCTGCAACTGGAAATGAGCCATCAGTTCCCAAGCCAAGGCATGAATGGTCAGATCCTGATATTGAACAAGTCAGGAAGGATAAGAATGCCATGACTATTCTGTTTAATTGAGTTGATGGTGACATGTTTGACAACATCATCAATTGCCGAACTGCCAAGGAAGTTTGGGATATAATTCAGATTATCTGTGATGGCACTGAACAAGTTAGAGAAAACAAGATGCAGTTACTAATTCAGCAATATGAGCATTTCCACTTTGAAGAAGGTGAAACTCTCACTGATATCTTCAGTAGATTTCAAAAGCTACTAAATGCTCTAAAGCTGCATGGAAGAGTCTACCAAACCAAAGATTCTAACCTCAAATTTCTGAGATCCTTACCAAAAGAATGGAAACCAATGATAGTCTCCTTGAGAAACTCACAAGAATACAAGAAGTTTACATTAGAGAGACTGTATGGAATCCTAAAGACTTATGAGCTTGAAATAGAGCAAGATGAAAGAATGGAGAAAGGGAGAAAGAAATGAGGATCCATTGCACTGGTTGCTGAGTTAGAAAAAGAGAAGGAGATGAAGATAGAAGCTGTTGAGTCTACTTCAAAGGTCTGTGAAAACAAGGGCAAGGGACTGGTAGCAGAAAATGAAGATTCTTTGAGCCAAGATGATATGGATGACATTGATGAACATCTAGAATTTCTTTCCAGAAGATTTGCCAAGCTCAAGTTTAAGAAAAACTTTGGAGCAGCTAAGCCAAATAGAAATATGGTGGATAAGTCAAAATTCAAATGTTTCAAATGTGGCTTTCCAGGGCACTTTGCCAGTGAGTGTAGAAAGTCAGATTCCAGCAAGAAGAAGTTTGAGCCTGTGGATTATAAACAGAAATATTTTGAGTTGCTCATACAAAAGGAAATGGCTTTCATTACACAAGAAAATGACTGGGCAACAGATGGTCTGGATGAGGATGTCAGCTATGTCAATCTAGCCCTAATGGCCAAGTCTGATGAAACAGAGACAAGTTCTTCAAGTAATCAGGTAATCACTACTAACCTTGCACATTTATCTAAAGCTGAGTGTAATGATGCAATAAATGACATGTCTACAGAATTATATCATTTGCGTGTTACACTTAAGTCTCTTACTAAGGAAAATACTAAAATTAAAGAAAACAATTTGTTTTTAAGTGAGAGGAATAATGTGCTAGAGTCTCAATTTATTGAATTTGAAAAATTGAGAATTGAGTGTAAAATTGCTAAGGATGAATTAACTGAGTCCTTGAAGAAAGAAGAGATCTTGAAGAAGCAGCTTGAATGAGAACATGAGGTGATTAAGGCATGGAAAACATCTAGAGATGTTCATGCTCAAATCACCAAAGTTCAAGGTATTGAGTCCTTTTGTGATGCAGCCTGGAAGAAGAATAAGGAGAAGCTGGAATCCAATTTGGTTGAAGGAGTGCTAACAAATGTGGACTCGACGGATGATGAGAGTCATCCATCGGATAATCAAAAGGATTATCCGTCGAGTGATATAAACCCTCATCCGTCGGCTGTGAGGAAACCTGTGAGTAAATCCAAACTTTCCAAGTTAAATGAAAAGTATGGATCAGTTTCCAAAAACTTCATTTCAGGAGAATCTAGTCAAGTGAGGAAGGAGAAGAAAGTGAATGTTGGTCATTTGTCCATCAAGCAATTGAATGACAGACTAGAAAAGATTGAGGTTAAAACAGAGGCTAAAAGGAAAAACAATAGAAATGGTAAAGTAAGGATTAACAAGCATAACAACTACACACCTGATAAGTATGCTCCAAGAAAAATCTGTGTTAAGTGCGGTAGTGTAAATTATCTGTCTGTTAATTGCAAAACTGCCATGTCTACTTCCATATCTGTGTCACCTCCTTTTCCCAACATGAATACCATGCCTTCTATGCCTATGAATGCCATGCCTTCTATGCCTATGAATGCTATGTCTACACAGAATATGAATGCACAATTTGTTAATATGCCATTTGCACCTAATCCTTATTATGCTGCATTTAGTATGCCTCAAATGCCATTTAGCATTCCCTACTGGAATAACATGTTTACTAATAGCATGTTATTTCCTGTTAATCAAAATGTACATGATAATTCTGTTGCAATGAATGGTTTTAAAGGTCCAACCCAAATGACTAAGGATGAATCTGATATCCCCAAGTCAAATGAGATCAAACCTAAGAAACAGAAAAAAAAAGCTAACAAGGCAGGACCCAAGGAAACTTGGGTACCAAAATCAACTTGATTTTATTTTAATGTGTGCAGGGAAACAGAAAGAATCTGTGGTACTTGGATAGTGGCTGTTCAAGACACATGCTTGATGATTCTACCCTGCTCACAGAGTTCAAGGAGAGAGCTGATCCAAGTATTACTTTTGGAGATGACAGCAAGGGTTATACTGTGGGATATGGCTTGATTTCAAAAGACAATGTCATCATTGAGGAGGTTGCCTTAGTGGATGGTCTCAAGCATAATTTGTTGAGCATCAGCCAGCTGTGTGACAAAGGTAATTCAGTAACCTTCAACTCAGAAGCCTGTGTTGTGACAAACAAGAGGAGCAACAAAGTGGTTCTCACTGGAGTGAGAAAAGGAAATGTGTACTTAGCTGACTTCAACTCATCAAATGCAGAATCTGTTACTTGTCTTCTCAGTAAAGCAAGTCAAGATGAAAGTTGTCTATGGCACAAGAAGCTATCCCATCTAAATTTCAAGACCATGAATGATCTTGTAAAGAAAGAATTGGTTAGAGGCATTCCTCAAGTGGAGTTTCCTAAGGATGGACTGCGTGATGCTTGCCAAAAGGGAAAGCAAATTAAAGCATCATTCAGAAAGAAGCTTGATTCAACAATTGAAGAACCTTTGCAACTGCTAGACATGGATTTGTTTGGACTAGTCAATGTGTTGTCCATCTCAAGGAAAAGATTTTGCCTAGTAATTGTAGATTTCTCAAAGTTCTCTTGGACGTATTTCCTGAAGTCCAAAGATGAGGCTAGTGAAATCATCATCAATCACACAAGGCAAGTCAACAATCATCCTAATTTCAAAGTTAGAAGAATCAGAAGTGACAATGGAACTGAGTTCAAGAATTCTGTCATGAGAGCATTTTATGAAGAAAATGGGATTTTGCATGAGTTTTCGGTAGCAAGAACTCCACAACAAAATGGAGTAGTAGAAAGAAAGAACAGATCACTTATTGAAGCTACAAGGACAATGGTTGAAGAATCTAAGTTACCAACATATTTCTGGGCTGAAGCTGTAAATACTGCATGCTACACTCAGAATATTTCTCTAGTTAATCAAGCAAAATGCATGACTCCCTATCAATTGTTCAAGAACAAGAAGCCAACTCTAAATTTTCTTCATGTCTTTGGCTGCAAATGTTATATCTTGAGAAATCAAACTGATCAGAATGGGAAGTTTGATGTTAAAGCAGATGAAGGAATTTTTGTTGGATATGCTGTTGGTAAAGCATACAGAGTCTACAATCTGAGAACCAACATTGTTGTGGAATCAATACATGTTGTATTTGATGATAAAAAGATTGAAGGACTGCAAGATGGAGATTACCATGAGAGCCTCAAATTTGACAATATGGAGATAGTTAGTGATGACAATGATGATGAAAGTGATCAAGAAACAGTATCAAAGGATAATGCAAAAAAATCCACTAACAATGAAGCACGAAAGTCAACATCTGTCGAGTTGCAAAATGCTTCATCCGTCGGGAGATAATCTGCTTTATCCGTCGGGAGACAACCAGCTTCATCCGTCGTTACTCAAAATTCACCATCTGTCAGGTCATCAAAAGAAGCTGGAAGTCAGAATAGATCACTTACAAAAAGTTCCCCATTCTCAAATCAAAGATCCATTAATTCAGGGGGAGTTTCTAATAATCAAAACTCAATCACACATCAAGACAACAATGAGGCCTCTAGAGCTAATCTACCTCAATAAAGGAAATGGACAAAGAATCACCCCTTTGAGCTCATCATTGGTGATGTATCTTCTAGAGTTCAAACAAGGAGAGCAACTCATGAAGAATGTCTATATAGCAGTTTCCTATCTAAGGAAGAACCAAAGAAGGTAGAAGAAGCTTTGTTGGATCCTGATTGGATTTTAGCTATGCAGGAGGAGCTAAACCAATTTGAAAGGAATAAGGTTTGGAAGCTGGTACCCAAGCCTAAAGGAAAGAATCCAATAGACACCAAATGGGTATTCAAAAACAAGATGGATGAAAATGGCATAGTAGTCAGGAACAAAGCTAGATTGGTTGCTAAAGGCTATTGTCAACAAGAAGGAATAGATTTTGATGAAATATTTGCTCCCGTTGCAAGACTTGAAGCCATCAGAATCTTCTTAGCCTATGCAGCCCATGCCGATTTCAAGGTCTATGAAATGGATGTCAAAAGTGCCTTTCTGAATGGAGATTTGGAGGAGGAAGTCTATGTCAGTCAGCCTCCTGGTTTTGAAGATCCAAATTTTCCAGAATATATTTACTATCTTTTGAAAGCACTTTATGGACTGAAGCAAGCACTAGAGCCTGGTATGACATTTTGTCACAGTTCCTTTTAGAGAATCATTTCACAAGAGGTACTGTTGACATAACTTTATTCTTTAAAAATGTTAATGGCTCTAGAATACTTGTTCAAATTTATGTAGATGACATTATTTTTTGTCACACCCCCAACTTAAATAGCAAAATAATTATAGCTATTACATCATTTTAATGAGTATTACACAACCAAAATCCAAGATCTTACAGTTTAGGGTTTGGAACAGCCCAACACTACCAACTATTACATCTGATTACAAATACCGAGTCCTCACACAACTATTATTACTTATTCTACCTGAGCTCGAACATAAGCATCAGCATCACAGGTCTTACGGGCAGTCTGCTTGAATCTAACCATGGCTGCTAGCTGTAATATCAGGGTAAAGCAAGAAGTGAGCCAAAAGCTCAACAAGTGCTAACAATACAACGCAAAGCATAAATCGAGATATACCTTTAGGAATGACAATGGAATGACATAATCAATGATAATCGAGAGATAAAACTTATGTGAGTTGGCATCATTTTGCTTGCATCAAAACAAATTTTAAAACCATTCTTAATCAAAATCATTTTATGACGCTACGGATTACAGCCGGTGATCAGCCGCGAAGTAATCCCGAACCTCGCTGGGTTCTAAAACATTATTGGGAATCCCTAGGCAACTTTTAAGCCTAATATAAGTGTGGAAAGGACTCGCGTCTCAGTCCAGATCCACCATTCAAGAAAACATTTGTCCCCCTTTGGGACTGAAAAATCCACCTTTTATTCATTTTGAAAACTGATGCCGATTTATGACAAAATCTCTTTTGACTGAAATCATTTTTTTTTATCAGGGGATTATAGATCAACTTGAAACACTGGAAATATGACACTAAATCTCAGGGCCATGATCCACTAGACTTTACTATATTAGGGTAATCGAGAGATTTCCGTAAACAAGAATTTTGACAAGGAAATTAAGCAAGGCTATTGGATAATATGAAAGAGTAATGCCAAACTAGGCTTAAAGCAATGGTTGTAGACAAGGTATAGGTATTAGAACATCAAGAAGATAAGCATCACTGGTTCCAATAGGATAGAGGTGCTAAAATATAAAGGAAGTGATCATCAGCTCAAGATATAACAGGGTATCAAGCTTTAGGGTAAGGATAGGGTTATCAAACAATCATGAATGAATTTAAGAAAAGATTGGCTTTTAGGTATCAAGATAAAGTTTCTATCGAGGTTATTTCAAGAGTTGAATCAAAGCATCAGGGTGCAACATCAAGATTTCTCAGGGATCAATAGCATGATAATCAAAAGGATCAATAAGGTATTATATCACATCTCTATTTTATCATGGCATTAAACTATCATGAAAGACTTTTGAACTACTTGCAATACGTACTCGAGGGTTCATGGCATCTCTATGTAACTCAAAGATAAACAAAAGATACTCTTGATTTAAATATATCAAAATGACTCAGGATAATTGCATCGATATATATATGAACTGTTTACAGTAAATGCGAAGGTCAAGTTGAATCACTTGCCTTGAGATAGACTGGTCTGGTCTGACTGGTAGGAGCAACAACTGGAGCTTCACTCGACTTTTATGGCAAGTTTTCCCTCGTCTCGAGATCCTACATAAATAATAATAATCCTCATTATAATATATTCTTTCCATCTTAACCTATTTACAACCCGAAATTAAACATGGATGGCACTTAGGCCTATACACACTTAATTCATATCCACCATTTATATTTTCAAATGTACACACGTAGCCACATAATCACATATCGTATATTAATACCAAATAACATCATATACACCATAATGCCACACTAGGCTTGGATGATCTCGACTCACCACTTAAGTTACTTGGTCGCTAACTAAACGAAGTCTTCGAATTTGGGCTTCCTAACTCAATGTGCCTTTCCTAAATTATCCAAAACCTATTGACCCTCACTTGTGCCTTTTGTTC